>NW_018744842.1:0-34327 GCF_001683475.1 Chenopodium quinoa
AGGAGTCTTTTGTTTACATTCTAACTCATGAAATAATGTGTCTTGATACAATTTTCATGATGAATGATTGAGCAAGTATGTTTTATGCATCATGATTTTGTTTCTTTTGCTCTATACTAGTCCTACTCTCTAATCTCTAGAGTAAATTGAAGTATTGGAACAACAATTATGCACTAAGATTAGTTTCTGAAGTTGAACTTGAATGTGGCTTAAGTATGTAACATGTTTAATGGACAAGTTTATTTGCAAACTTAGTTTTCAAAGGAACAACATGATTAATCATTGTGATAGTTTGAAAATTGTAAAGATCGAGATCTACGTAAAATCTTTGTATTTTAGGCGATTCTCGAAAGTAGCTCGAATGGCATGAATATCTCTTTTTGTTTTTTGTTGATATTGGAGCCCACATGTGTCGGGCTATGCACATTCTTGCTATTTCACAAGTCTTGGAGCCCCCATTTTGGGGTAGTTCTAATGACTTGCTATTGTTTAGGCCATCCATATAATCATGATATTGGGATGGACCTATGTATATATCCTGTTTTTGTTTTTTGAGATATTTAGGATAATAACATGGTTTTTTCATTTTAGTTAAATTCATGTTCAAGAAAGCAAGTTAGTTCTTTGTTTGTTTACAAACCAAAAACAATTGTGTTCAAGGTTTAGTAATCTTACCTAATGTCTAAACGTTTGTAAAGATCACTGCGGTGATATTATTCTCAAAGTTGATTTATACCATCAAATATTTTCTTTACTCTTATCAATCTTTGATTTTGGTCTAGTAGGTGGTTTGTTTACCATCCCTTAGCCAATATTCGCAGGAGAACTAAGCGAGAACTAGTTCGAGTGAAAAAGAATTCAAATCTTAATTCATTCCTTTTTGAAATATTTATATATATACATGTATTATCCAAACGTTTATTGAGAATCTGAAAATTTATTTATTTGAGAAAACAATATTTCAGAAAGGAAATTTTGAATACTATTTTTATTAGAAACATGTTGTTTCAAACTAGAATTCAAAATTTGAAAAGGGTCCAATGAAAGTTTGTATTGAAAATTAACTTTTTCTAGTAGGCAAAATACATAATCATATTATTTTTCAAAAACTGGACCCAAAATGGAATGAAAAGTCTAGCTTGTAATTGAGTGTGACTTTTTTGTCCAAGATTGATGAAGGTAAGTTGTAATTTGCAACTTATTTCAACAAAGATATGAAAATGTGAGCAAACTTTTGTATATCCAATTTTGTCATCTCTCCCTTTTTTGTGTTTATCATCATTATACTTTGATAATTGAAAGTGATGTTCTTCCAATTAAAAAGTGTCGTAGTTTGAAAATGAATATTTACCAAACTTAGGTTTGATGGAGTGTTAGAATAATTTATAAACTCATTCGAATCACTTTCCAGAATATGGTCTCATTTCAAAATGAAAGTTGAGGTGAGACCTATATTTTTGTAGCCCCCATGTGTAACTGATTTGGGTATTTTTATACCCGGCCAAGTGGCCAAATCGGAGCCCGCCACGTGTCGCTGGAAGAGAGTGTCACCTTGGACCTTTGAGATGGTGACACGTGGTAGGCAGGCACCCCTTTAATTTGGGATGTTTGATGATCCAGAATGGCCCATTAGGAGGGCGACATGTGTCACCCTAAGAGGCGCCCGAATAGCCTTTTAGGATCAGTGACACGTGCCACTCAGATATCGCTTCTGAAATGGCGGCCTTCAAGGGCTTAAAACTTGAGGCACTGTTTTGCGGCGTGCCCTAATCCCTAGGTCACCAGACCCTAGGGAGGGCACACTTTCCCAAAAGACTCTATAAAATAGGGACAATTCCCTCATTTGAGGGCATATATTCAGAACACGAGACAACACGTCACATCTACATTTATTACAGAGCTGTCGTTTTTAGGAAACAGACAGTACCTTACCCGAGCTTGGAATTCGAGCAGATAACCTTATTCCGAATACTTTACCAACTTAATCTTTGGAGGCGGACCACCGACCATCCGACAATCCGTTTGCTTTGCAGGTATAGGCACCCCTTGCTGGATCCAGTCTTAGTGTTGTAACTCTCCAGAGGGACAAAAACCCCTGAAACATTTGGCGCTTTCTGTGGGGAGAGTACCTCTAAGATGGCTTCACAAGAACCTGTATCGAATCCTGAGACCAATCGGCCTCCGGAAGACATAGTGGTCCAAATGGACCATGACTCAGGGGACGACGCTGATGTTGAAACCTATGTGGATCCTAACGGATCCCTCATCTCCAGACGCATCCGCAGTAAAGAAAAGCGGGAGCGCCACCATGACCAGGCGGGGCCAAGCAAAACTGCTGGTCAGCCAAAGAAGCCCTCGGGCGGCCGGGTGACCCTTCCCAGGCGGCAGGATCAACTCCCGTTACTCGAGGCGAACTCATGAAACTCCTGAGCAGTCTCAGGGGTGAAATCAAACAACTTGCCACCAAAGAGGTCGCCTACTCCTAGAAAGGAGCAGTCGGCCAAGAAGCCAGCTCAAGCTGGTAAACAGAAGTCGGTCAGGGACAGTCAGCAGACTCCTCGTCCTGCCCCCAAGGAGAAGGCTCGACCCCAATTTGACCTCACCAGACTGCGTTTCCCAGAAACGGGTACAAGAAAAGCCATTCGACACATACAACCAGATGGTAGCAAGAAAACATTCTCCGATGCTCGACACTACATTGAGCAGAAGAGAACCCAGCTATCAGCATCGGCTTCCACGTCGACCTACCATGATAGCTTTTGGAATACCTCTGCAAGGTATTCCCAGTCTGTACATGAGACTCCAGCAAGCAGCCCACGGGTTAAGTCCGACCCTCATATGATCCAGTCGGCCCAGTACATGGCTCCGCCATTGTACCAGTTGCCTGCTTTACCTTATATACAACCTGCCCTCTTTGGAGGCCAGGCGGCATACGGCTATCAGCCGATGGATTGGCAGCTCGGGCTGCAACACCTTGGAGATCAACCCTCTGCTTTCTCCAGGGAAATAACCGAAGCCGAACAACCGGCTAAGGTAAAAAAAATGTTTTGGTTGGAACCTATGATGGGACCTCCAATCCTGAAGACCACTTGCTAGCATACACCCACCTCATGTATTTACAAGGGTTGGATGATGCCGCATGGTGTCGCTGTTTTCCAGCCACCCTGAAGGGCATAGCCCAACAGTGGTTCGGCAATCTACCGGCTGGTTATATTAATAGCTTGAAGACGCTTGCATTCTTGTTTGCTTTGAATTTCTCTATGAACATCTCTGCAAAAAAGACAAGCCTCGATTTGGGCAATGTACAACAGGGAGATAGAGAAGGCCTGCATTCTTATGTCAGGCGATTCAATTTGGTGCGAATCCAGATTCATGGGCTGTTTGATGAGGTCGCCTTCAAAGACTTCTTTAAGGGTCTGAAGGACGGGTCTACTTTCAAGTATGAACTCGTCCTCAAACAAATTTTCACTCTGTAGGGAGCATTACGAGAGGCGGAAGCCTATATACAGGCGAACGAACTCTGATCCTCCAACAAATAGTCGGACTCAAAAAAGTCCGACCGAAAGAAGGAGAGTCGGCCTGCTCAGCCGGCTCCTAAGCCAGAAGAGAGAAAAATGAAAAAACAAATCTGGGCCGTTGATAACTCTTATCAACCGGCCTAGAAGAAGAAAAAAGAGTGGAAACCTTAAGTTCCAAGGTACGAGTTCCATAAGGATTGCTGCTCCATCCTCTTGGAAATCAAGGATCGGCTGACTCTCGAGAAGCCGACCCCTATTGTTGAGTAATTAGGTTTTGATGATTGTAAACTAATGATGATTATCTATCTAACGTGTTTGTTAAGTTATGCATAGAAAGAACAAGTTAGAACAATGATGAGTGTTATGGTTGATAAACATGATGATGGCTAAAGAACCATGAAGGTAACTATGTAAATAGGCGTTTGCATATGTTAGCTTCATAAGGTAAGTAAACTATGCATACATGAGTTGTATATGTGTAGGAGTATTTACATAAGCTTTAAGTTTAATTAGTTCTCTCACTTAAAGTTTGTTTATGACAAACAAACTTGAATCTAATGTTTCTCTTAAGTGTTTATGTGAAGACAGGAACTGACTTAGGTGATGTCAATGGGTTGGAACATAGAAGACTTCAAGAGGAACATGAGAGAATGAATGAACCTAAAGCAGGTTCTCCCACAAGAAGCAAACCACGAAGGAACTAGAAGATATTCTCTAAAAAGATGTAGAAGGAACCTTTGGCAGGCTTTCCCACGAGAGCCGGAGCATGTTCCCTAACAGGTACATGAAGAGTTCCCTAACAGGAACTTAGTTCTCTAACAAGAACTATCTAAGTTCCCTTACAGGAACTTAACGTTACCCCGAGATCTAGAATACATCAATACTACAAGATTCCAGAACAAGAGTTTCAAAGAAACAACATGAAGACGGAGAAATCGAAGTATATCGCTCTAGGATTCATGTAAGTATGTTGGACATAAAAGTCAGTTTGGAACAAGTCTAAAGAACCAAGGAGAACTCATGATAGTCAATGAAATTAGAGTTACTGACTTGTCAGGAACTCAGAGATTGTTAGAGTTTCAAAACCTAATCGGAACTTAGGTCTGCACGTCGTTAAAAGTTGCAGGTCGAATTTAATGATATAAATATTTACCTAATACGTGCATATCTTTTAGGGATTTGGTTTTACAGAATAAAAATATTTATTATCTAATAAATCCCTTTTGGAAAAAGATAAGTTATTTTTGGAAAATATTTTCAGTAAAATAAGTTTTAAATAAAATCTAATTTTATGGCAAGTATATATTTTGTTAAAAGATATGGTAAACATATCTTTTGTAAAATGATATGGTAAGTATATATTTTATAAAAAGATATGGCAAGTATATCTTTTGTAAAAAGATATGGTAAGTATATCTTTTGTTAAAAGATATATTAGTATATTTGGAAAATATAAGATTTAGATAAAATCTGATTTTATGGTAAATATATCTTGTTATTATTGATAGAATATATTCTTAACAAAAGATATATTTTTGGAAAACTTATTTTTGAAAAATATCTTTTATTTCTATCTTTTAATAAAACTTATCTTTTACGAAAAGAATAATTTGGGTGTTCAACAAATATGCTCATATGTATTCATTCAAAGTTGAGGCTGATGAAGCTTAGTGGTCGTGCTTAATGGTTTCATCCTTCACCACGAAGCTAAGTCAAACCTCCAGGTTGAAGTTTTATCTCTAGTAAGTTCCGGTTACAGTTCTTCTCGTAAGTTCCAGACAGATCTCGAGTGTCCAACATATTAGTTTTATCTCTTTATTCATTGGTATGTATTTAGAGTTACTTTTTGAGATCTTGTAATTGGGAAAAAGGGTTTTTAGTTTTTTATGTATTGGGGTGTGAGAGTTTGTGAGGATTCTCATTATAATTATATTAAGAGTGCAATGTGTGAGCTTCTAGGTGAAGCTGTGAGTTTTGTACTTAGGTGGTACAAGTATTTTGTACTTTGGCAGTACGTGTAGTACTTTGGTGGTACGAGTGAATCTAAGTGTGGTGCTTAGATTGGGTAGGATAGGTCCTATCAAGTAGCAAGTCTAGTGAGGAACTTGTGAAATAAAGGTCCGTGTCTAATAGTTTGTAACTTGGTGTTTTCCCTATTATAGTGAAGTGGTTTGTGTCTGAAATCCCTAAGGTAGGGTCGAGGTTTTACTTCCAGTTGGGCCCTGGATGGTTTCCTCGTAAAATCCGCTTTGCATTGTCTAAGTTCCTAACAACAATCAGTTTTATATTCCGCAAAAAGTAGGCACTAGGAACATACTACAATTCACCCCCTTCTTGTAGTATATCATCCGAAATAACACCTATGAAAGGTTCCATTGAAAATAGGAACAAAAGCAAACACTGCCATTTCCATGAGTATGTCGGCCATGACACGAACAATTGCTTCAGTCTCAAGCGGGAGCTTGAACGTCTGGCTGACAAGGGACCGATGAAGTCCTATGTGAAGTCCAAAGTGACTTCTAAGGAAAATCCAGGGCAGTCCAAGAAGAAGACTCCCCAGCCTGCTATTAGTGCCGAAACAGATGAAGATTCGATACATACAATAGCAGCCGGATTTTCCGGGGGTGGCCCGACCATTCGGGGCACCAAGGACCATCTGAGAAAGATGGTCAACTCTGTCGAAAGAAGGAGAGGCGGCAGGCACATCCGCCTTCCCTAAAGTTGTCATCAACGAGCAGGACAGAGGCAAAGTCCGTCGGCCGCATGATGACCCTGTGGTCATTGAATGCAAAGTGGCCAACCAACTGGTTGGTCGAATTCCGATTGACACAGGCAGCTCCTCTGACCTCATCAGCCTCAAATGCTTATCCAATCTCAAATACAAACCGGATAGCATGATGGAGGTCTCTCACACCCTTGTTGGGTTTGGAGGAGGACTTGTGCACCCAGTCGGACGAATTGACTTACCCGTCCGCTTGGGGAATAGGGGAGACGGTCGACACATGAACATCCGTTTCCTAGTGGTTGAAGAGCTCACAAACTTACAACCTCATCTTTGGCCGACCCACTCTAAACAAGTGTAAGGCCGTCATCATTCCTGCTCTCATGCTGCTCAAGTATGAGAAGGATGATGGAATAGTCGGATCCCTCAATAGGGACCAGAAGACGGCTCGAGAGTGCTATCTTTCGGACGTCAAGCCGCGGGCCGCAGCAGCCGGCCGGGGCAAGTAGACAATCGACCTTGATGATATCAAGGAAGAACTGTCAGCCCCACCACCGGTAAGAAAAGAAAGACCGATCAGCTGGTAGTGGTCAGAAAAGAAAAACAATAGCAATCACTGACTGGGGAACGGTCAGATGATCTTCGTCCCCAGCCTGCTGGCGAACACATTGATATCCCTCTGGACGACAGTCGCCTAGAGCGGACGGTTAAGGTGGGACGGTCGTATTTGCTAAGCTGGGTGAGAGCCTGCACCAGCTGTTGAGAGAGTTCAAAGACATCTTTGCCTTTGAAGTGGAAGAGATGCCAAACATCAGCCCGGATCTCGCTGTCCACAAACGCGTTGTGGACCCTAAAAAGAAGCCCATTCGGCAAAAGAAAAGAAAACCACTGTGAGGAAAGAAGTTAGGCGGCAGCCGCCGAAGTAAAAAAGGTGTTGGACGCCAAGTTCATTCAGCCATGCAATTTCCCTGAGTGGGTAGCTAACGTTGTGTTAGTAAAAAAGCCGAATGGAATTTGGCGCATGTGTGTTGATTACACAAACCTCAACAAGGCATGTCCAAAGGATAGCTATCCACTGCCTAAGATCGACAGTCTGGTCGATTCAACAGCTGGACATGCCCTGATGAGTTTTATGGACGCCTATTAAGGTTTCCATCAGATCCCCCTGTGGAAAAAAGATCAAGAAAAGATGGAATTTGTCACTGATCAGGGGTTGTTCTGTTATACGGTGATGTCGTTTGGTTTGAAGAATGCGCTTGCTACTTTCCAACGAATGATTAATACGGTTCATTAATCAAATCGGAAGGAATGTAGAGGCGTACATTAACGACATGATAGTCAAATCAAAACCACAGGCGGATCATCTTGTTGATCTCTGAGAAACATTCGCCACACTCAGGTGACACAAGGTCATGCTAAACCCAAAAAAGTGTGTCTTTGGTGTTGAGTTTGGGAAGTTTCTCGGATTTTTGATTGACTAAAGGGGAATAGAGGCCAACCCTGAAAAAATACAGGCGGTAATCGACATGCAGTTGCCCCGTACTGTGAAGGAAGTGCAAAAGTTAATAGGTTGTCTGGTGGCCTTGGGAGATTCCTCAGTCGGTCAGGTGACAAGTGTCTCTACTTCTTCCAGGCAATAAAAAAGAAGACCAACTTTGAATGGGGGGATGATGCAGAGGCGGCCTTTCAAAAGCTAAAAACTCATCTTCACTCTTTGTCGAGGCTTGTTAGCCCTTTGCCCAAAGAGAAGCTCTTCATGTATTTATCCATCTCCGATCATGCCCTCAGTGCCGTTCTCTTAGCTGAAAGAGACGGCATCCAGCTCCCGGTGTATTTCATTAGCCACGTTCTTAGGAACGCAGAGCTTCGGTACCCCATGGTTAAAAAATTTGGCCTTGCCCTTTACATGGCCATCAAGAAGCTAAAACCTTAATTCTTGGCGTATGCGGTAGAGGTCTATACTGACCAACCGATCAAGCGGTCACTCACAACCTTGGAGTCTTCTAAACGGATGCTTAAATGGGCGATTGAAATGCAAGGATTGGAAATCACTTACGAACCAATAAAGCCAATAAAGGGGCAAGCATTTGCTGACTTTATTGTTAAAATGACAAGGCTGGTTGCACCAGACAATGCTAACCAGGTTTGGAAAGTGTATGCGGACGGGAGCTCCACTACGAACGGCTGTGGTGCAGGGATTATCTGTCAATCTCCTGAGGGAGATAAGTACGAATATGCATTACGGTTCAAGTTCCAGGTCTCTAACAATGAGGCTGAATATGAAGCCCTGCTAGTTGGCAGCGGTATTGAAATGCGGCAGGGGCAAAGAAAATTGACGCTTGCTCTGATTCCCAACTGGTCGTACTCTAGGTTAATGGAACGTACGAGGCTACTCATCCAACCATGATAAAATATTTGCAGGTGGTCAAAAATGAAGTCGGGACACTTGAGGAGTTTTATCTAAGTTAACTACCCAGGTCTTCAAATAATCAGGCGGATGCTCTGTCCAAACTGGCATCATCCGCCTCCTATGAAACGCCCCGGTCAGTTTTCTGGGAGGTCATGGAAAAGAGAAGTATATCTAATGAAGACCCCATTGGAATTCTTGACCGAAGCTCAACCTGGATGGACAGCATCCGGGCCTACCTTGCAGACGGTACGCTCCCTGATTCACCCCAGGAGGCGGCTGCTCTGAAGACGAAAGCGGCAAACTTTGAGCTGAGACAAGGAGAACTCTTCAAGGTTGGTTTTTTGAAACCTCTATTGAAGTGTTTTACCCTAGAGAAGGGTAAAGAAGTCCTCGAAGATTTCATACGGGTTTCTGCGCCTCCTATATAGGCGGCAGGTCCTTATCTGCCAAGGCTAGGCGGCTCTATTTCTGGCCGACTCTGGAGTCGGATGCAATGAAAATGGTCAAAAAAATGTGACAAGTGCTAAAAGTTTGGCAAGCTCATCCATCGTCCGCCCACAGACCTAACAACCATCCACAACCCAATACCCTTTGCCAAATGGGCATGGACATACTTGGGCCTTACACCGCTGCCCTAGGCGGCAAGCGCTATATATTGGTTGCTGTGGATTACTTTATAAAGTGGGTAGAGGCAGAGGCGGTCAAGAACATTTAAGACTAAAGATGTCATTTCCTTCATATGGAGGAATATTATCACTCGTTTTAGGTGGTGCCTATTTCTATGGTTTTTGACAACGGTCCTCAGTTTGAGACGCCTCAGCTCAAAACTTGGTTGGGAGATCAGGGGTCTCGAGTTTCTTTGCATCATTCGGCCGGCCCCAAGCAAACGGCCAGGTCGAAGCCTTCAACAAGTTAATCTCAGACGAGATCAAAAAGAAAAATAGAGCGAGCTGGTGGCCTTTGGGCGGATGAATTACCACACTTCCTCTGGGCCATCAGAACAACCGCCAAAGGGGAAACTGGAGAAATCCCATTCCTCATGGTGTATGGTGCAGAAGCTGTCCTGCCCATTAAACACTATGAGCCGACTCTTCGAATCATGTTGTATGACAAAGAGGCAAACTAGGAGGCCATGCGGCTAGCATTGGACTCACTTCTAGAGTGCAGGGTAAATGCTGCCTTGCGCCATGAGATTTACCGTCTGAGAATGATTTGGGCCTACAACAAAAAAGAGTACACAAGCGTCCTCTCAAAGTGGGGGACTTTGTGTTACGGAAAATGGAGGCAGTTGGAAAGCTAACCCCAAATTAGGAAGGCCCCTACCGAATCTATGATGAAGTAAGAGACGGTACCTACCAACTGGGAGAACCAGACAGTAGGCGGCTTCCTAGAACTTGGAATGTAGACAACTTTAAAAATTACTACTTCTAAGAATTTTTGTAAATGTTTTCAAAGTTTTTATTAATGAGAGTGTCTTCATTTCCCAAACTTGTCTCTTTGCTAATTTTTTGTAAATTATGCTAGCGTCGCCTGTACAAAGTATAGAAAACCACCCTATTTTTAAATGTCTGTCCCAACAGCAGACGCCCCATTCCGTCTGAAGGAGCCGACTGCACCAAAGAAGTCGACCCTACTAATTTATTTTTAAGTTAAGTCCAACACTTAACGGCTATTTACCATTTTTATAGAGGCCAATGGCCGGATATTAATAAAACAATAGAGGCCGACGGCCACAGTCTGCTCCAACATGAGTATGACCGTCTGCTCCAACATGAGTTTGATAACCGACGACGTCCATTCGGGTGAATTCGTCGAGGAGAAGCATCTCCCATTTGGGTGGCACATTACTCTACTAATACATCAAATGGCCCTACCGAATGCTAAGAACGCATCCGTAGTTGTTTGAATAAATCGAAAGTGAAATCTAAAAGGCCGAAAGTCTTTTGAATTGTTCTAGTACAATTGGAAACAGGTCACTGTTTCATGATTAGAGGCTATCGAGGCATAAGGCCGGATCCGCCTGTTTTTTCTCTAGGGCAAGGTAGGTTGGACGAATGCCTGCTCTGCTTTGGGGCTAACTAGGCGGAATACTTTCTCTTAACAAATAAGCTAAGTTAAAACTTAGCATCTTATTTTAACGAGGCCTATGGCCGAATGAAATTAAAGAATCGACTGCTCTGCATGGCCGTCTGTCGCTTAGTTTGGGGCAATCACCATTGTGATTGATTGACTTAGAAACCATGCATACTCTTCTAAGTATCCATAATTTCTAAGTCAATCAATCCAATTAACCGAAACCAATCGACATCCGTCCAGGGGCAAGTACATTCGCATACTATACGGGCTAAAATACTTAGCTAAAATTCTATGCATAAAAATAAGCTTTGAAATTTTTTAAAGCATGCATTAACACCAATATAAATAAAACCGGCCAAATGATCGGATGCTTCATTAGATATAATAGCCGTCAAAATTGACGAGTGAAAAAGTGTTAACTGGCCAAGCCAGGAGAATTTTTGACTTACCCGACCCCTTGGTTGGTAAAGATACATTTTTTACTCGACACATAGGCCGGAAGATCAAACACATGGCCATTCGGCCGCAGAAAAACAAATAAAGCTTAAAGATCAGGGGAGCTTCTTAGCATCGGCATCCGCCTTGTCCTCCGGCGCATGCTCTCTAGTTTCCGCATCCTCCTTCTCCTGATCGTCCTCCTCCTCGACCCCAGACGACGAGCCGCCAGACGAGCTGGACTCCCCCGAGGCACTCTTGGCAGCCGCCTCCTTCTCAGCCGCCTCTTGAGCTTCTATGAGGAGACGGGCATTGAACTCGTCATTAGCCTTATCAAACTAGACCTTCCAGGTTTGATAATCGGCGGATGGCTGAGCAGCCGCCGAGGCCGCACGCATGATGACCTCGTTATCGTTCATCATTTGTTTGACCATGGCTTGTTTCTCCTCCTCCATCAAGGACCTATACTTGGTCCGGAAATTGGTTCTCCTGGTTGCTCAGCTGCCCTTTGAGTCTCTTGACCATTGCCTCCAGGCTAGCCGCTTTGGACTCCGCCTCCTTGAGGTTGTCCAACTTCTCGTTAAGGCCCTTGCCTTGTCCTGGAGCTCTTTCACTCGCTGCTTGGCTGCGTCCAAGTTCTGCTGAACTTACACGTTGGCAGACACTTGGGAATACAACATATCAAGTGTCAGAATCTCATTTTGAGCAATCTCAAACAGACCTCTGTCCAGAGTAGAGGCGGCCCGAGCATTCGCTGCCTTTACCTCCCTAGTCTTCTCATTAAGGGGCCCTTTGAGACCACTCACGCGCAGCATAGACTGCAGGCGTCCAAACCAAAGAAACTTGTCAGCAACCATTCGACAAAAAATATGTACATTGATCAAGTTGTAAGAAATTGTACTTCGCAAAGAAGTGCCAGAATGCCATCAAGGTCTAGGGTGCCGACCCCTCTGACGACCGCCTTGTCCTCAGGATCAAGTGTCCTGAGCATCCGTCTGGCCATCTGGAGGACAGTTGGCCTCTCTGGAGCATTTATCAGACAAATACAGCTAAGTCAAGACTGAATATAAATGGCCTTTATAAAGTGCAGGATCGAATGGTCGGATGGCTTACCTCCTTATCCCCCGGCAGCTTCGCTGCCGCCTGCTGTGCCGCCAGCAGTGGTGAGTGGCGTTTTGCCACTCTTCGACGCTCGTTGAAGAGCGTCCGGATTTAATGGAGTTTTTGTGGGGGAAGAGGCGCCTGTCCCTTTCTTAGCAGGCTTGGTGGCGACGTGTTTCCTCCAGTTCTGGGAAACGTCGCCAGCCGCCTGCTTTCGCAGCTTGGGGTTCGGCTGAGAAGAGGGGGTAGGCTTTGATGAGACACTCTGAAAGGAATTCCAAGTGTGAGTCTCATAAACACAATATGTGAACACATTTCATTAAGATAAATATTTGCAAGCTCGTTACCTTAGTAGTGCCGCCTGGTGGCTGCTCATCCATTTGTTTTAGGTTTGAGCGGTCGAAGGTGGCTGAGAGGGCTGGTTTCTTGTGGGTAGGAAGATTTTCCATTGCCTTATCTGCAACAAGGAACCAAGTGTTAGCAAAGAAACAAATAATCAAAAGCAAGCAAAAGGTAATAATATTATGCGGCCATCTACCTCTCGGCATCTCAGTACTAAGCCCGCAGGTGGCCAAGTACGTCTCGTCAGAGAGCCACTCGAATCGGGGAATATAGCTCTGTGGGGTGACCTCCTTAACCCCCGTCTCTTTGTTTGTCCAAACGACCACAATAAAGAGGCCCCGGTCAAAGATCTCCTCTTGGGCTCGCCTAGGAACAGGCGGAAGAGCCTTTTTCCCAGCCAAGAGGCAAGGATACTGAGTCCAGCGATTGTACCGCCTATTCCTTTGGGCGTATGGGGAAGAGACTATGTAAAACTTGTTTCGCCAGTCCTTCCACTTGTTCTCTTTCCCCAGCGTCATCATGTACCGGGTATGGCTGGTCAAAGTAAACCAGCCGATCCCACTTGGATTGGGCGTTCTGCTCAGACAGTGCATGTGAGCAAACGCCTCGAAGCTGGGATCCACCTCCAGCATTTCGCAGGTGGCAACGTAGCCCAAGATATTTACCCAAGAGTTGGGGCTAGTTGCCAGATACCCAGTTGGTATCCGTCCAAGATCGTCTCCACGGCTGGATGGAGAGGATAGCGAAGTCCTGCCTAGATGGCTGCCTCATAGCAACCGAAGCACTAGTAACCATAAACAGCCATCTCAGGCTAGGTGACCGTGTCTACAGCATCCGGCACGGACAAAAGAAAGCCATGTCCCATGACATGGGCAGAAAGAAATTTGGGAAGATCATCCGTCATGATCTTCTGCCTGCCTTCTGGAACGTGCAGATAGTAGGGCGCACGTTCATGCCGCCTGGAAGAAAACGGCTCCGCCCAACCCTCTCCCTTCTTAACGGAGAGGGACTCTCTAGCAGCTTTTAAGTTTGACCGCGCCTCCTCTAAGTCAAGGGGGGACGCAGCTGGAAGATGATGACGCAGAGTCATCAGAACTCTCTTCGAAGCTAGGGGACTATCGGCTGTTGCCAGCAGTGTCCTCCCCTAGCTCATCATCCAGCACCGATCCACTCGGCCCGGGGTTCTCAAATTCCTCGTCGCACTCCTCTAAAAATAAGTCATTTGGAGTGCTGACGGTGCTAGGCGGGTCTCTGCTTTATATGGAGCCATCAGAATTGACAGTCTCACTGTCCGAATGGTAAAAGGAACCATCCGCTCTATATCTCCTTGTCGTTTGCTTTGTTATGGCCATTGTGTCCTGCAGAGGCACATACATTGTCGGATTTGGAGATGTACTTAAAGCAAAGTTCTCGAAAGAGCATTCGACACTCCTAGTTCTAGATTCAGCCGTCCCCGGTGACCGGATGATCGCTAACCTAGGCTGTGCCGGGTGCATTTGAGAAATCATTTCGGTAAAGAAAAATGCAAAAAATAAGTAAAAAGGGATCAGGCGGTTACCTTAGGAGAAGGTAACGAGAGTCATCGGTCTTGGGCGCTTGATGAAGCAGGCGAACTAAGGGGGCCGGCTGTCGGATGCTCTGGAAGGTCAAAGTCCTTGAAAGTTAGAAGATTCAAGATTCCTATAAAGATTCATGGAAATGTGAATCCAAAAGGAAGTCAAACCTTTCTATTTATAGGGGGGTGAAAACTTGGGGTTAAAACCCTAAATTCTCCCAATAGTAAAAAGTAATGACTCGACCAATAAGAGGCCGACACTTGTCACAGGTGTCATGTACGATGCACGTGTCCCCTGTGAGGGGTAAATGATTTGGGTATTTTTATACCCGACCAAGTGGCCCAATCGGAGCCCGCCACGTGTCGCTGGAAGAGGTGCCACCTTGAACCTTTGAGATGGTGACACGTGGTAGGCAGGCACCCCTTTGATTTAAGATGTTTGATGATCCAGAATGGACCATTAGGAGGGCGACACGTGTCACCCTAAGAGGCGCCTAAATAGCCTTTTAGGATCAGTGACACGTGTCACTCAGATATCGCTTATGAAATGGCGGCCTTCAAGGGCACAAACCTTGAGGCGCTGTTTTGCGGCGTGCCCTAATCCGTAGGTCACTAGATCCTAGGGAGGGCACACTTTCCCAAAAGACCCTAAAAATAGGGACAATTCCCTTATTTGAGGGCACATATTCAGAACACGTGACAACACGTCACATCTACATGTATTATAGAGCTGTCGTTTTCAGGAAACAGACAGTACCTTACCCGAGCTTGGAATCCGAGCAGATAACCTTATTTTCGCACGTTTTACTCCAAATACTTTACTAACTTAATCTTCAGAGGCGGACCACCGACCATCTGGCAGTCCGTTTGCTTTGCAGGTACAGGCGCCCCTTGCTGGATCCAGTCTTAGTGTTGTAACTCTCCCGAGGGACAAAAAACCCCGAAACAGTAACCTTAGTGACTTTTGCAATTCATGTATACACATGCTAGGGGATATTTCTCATGTTTATTTGAAGCCCCAAGGTTTGTATTTTTAATTTGTTAAATATTGCATTATGTTTATCATGAATTGTTTGATCAAGTAACATAATTAATTATCTTGGTCAAATAATAGAAAGTGGTATTCTTCCCTTTGTCATTTAAAGTTATTAAGATGGTTTGTAATAAGTTTTGCATGACATTGATTTCACAGCATAAATAGCGTGTTCCAATATGTAATTAAAGAGAAGTGGGGATGTCCAGGCTTCTCAGCCCCCATGCAAAGAGCAAAAAAAAATTATACTATTTTTCTAGTATTTTAGTTGCCAAATGGGAGGGATCATCCCGACTTACCCCCTAAAAAAGAAATGAACAAAAAGACAGATTTGTATAAAAAGGAAGGGGAATCCAACTTTTCTATAGAATAATAAAGAAAGAGAATTAGACATGTTTTCGAAAAGCAAGGATATTTGAATCATCGTGATGACTTGGCAGTGAGGTATACATGTGATAGCGATAACGATCATTTTTTCATGTAGCGATCATGTTCAATCAATATTCCTCGCTTAGAGAAGATGGAGATATTTACCGTAGGCAGACGTTTTAGTTGCTCATGACAAGTGAAAAAGACCAATTCTCAAGAGTTGTAAAAGAAATATAAAGTTGACGTCGAGGCCGTCGACATATCAAATCAATTTATTGTATAAACTCTTTTTCTTTCTAGGCAATGTATATAGAACTTGAATTACCTTGGTAATAAATATCCCTATTATTAAAAGAAAATAAGATGATTGTTGTGTTTTTTTAGAGTGATAGTCATCTTATTTTTCTTTGGCAAATGATATGGAAAAAATCGAATTTAGTTTGATTCGATTGCTTTACTTACATTATGTAATCAAGCTGATGGCTATCAAATTATCCAAATCATTTGAATTTTTTTTATATGATCTTTTTATCATAACTCAACACTTCATGCATTTTATATATGGGCATGACTACTTAATAGTAGGTCCATATGTGCAAAGGCCTAAGGTTGGCAATATTTTCATGGAATGATGATTTTGGTATATGGTTATGGTCTACCTCAAGGAGGGCCTTCCCAATGTCGTAACGTGGCTAGGCTTGGGGTTATGAACAATGGAAAAGCTCAAGTATACTCCCAAAATCCCTTAATTTTGGTGCTTCTCAAATTTAAACCTTTCTTTCTTTTTTTTTTAACAAGTTTTGTTTTGGGTTTAAAACAATCTTTATTTCTTTTGCATTTGATCTTTCCTTTTGGGTTTGTACTAACTTTGTGTCCCCCTCTTATGTTTTGTTCCCCCAATTTCCTATTCGTATCTTTGCACCATTCCCATCCCAAGGTATGGAATAATGTAGGTTGAATAACTAAGGCTCAATTGACGAGGCTCAAAAGGGCTGCCAAAAAAATGGATTTTCTCTAAGGTTAAGAACATGGGATTATATTTATGGAGTTTCAAGTTGCCTCCTGTGTTGGTGAAATCATCATACCCTTTCTTTGTGGACCTAAGATGGGCCTCTTTTCATTCAATACATCTTGCAAGCCAAAGCTCATCAAGATTCTTAAATTGTTTAGTATGTATGCCTTTTGATATTGCCTGTTTGTATGTATATGTTTTATTTAATTCAAGTCAATAAAAATAAAGAGATCGAAAAGAGAACAATATAGACGTACTTGAAAATATATTTTTTATTCATTAATTAATTAGAGTACAAAATAAGTAGATTCGACAGCATGAATCCCTTAGTCTATCATAAAACAAAGTAAAGAAACAAAACAAGACCTAGGGCTATACATCTTGAATTGTTGACAACTTCTTGAGGTTGCGTCTTCGAGCTTTGTCCGTTTCCAACGTAGGTTAAATCCTCTCTAAAAATCAAGTCCATCTATATGATTCATGGTTTCATTTATCAAGTCCCTTTCAATTAATTTTCCCACAGTATAGACTTTTTGAAATGTGTCTAAACCCAGGTATTTGTAAATGGCACTTGTATGGTTGAGACATATTGTCTATGAACTTTGGGACAAGTTCATGATCCGGAGTTCTTTGTGGAATAAGAGCAACCTTTGATCGCCACCTGGAAAAGAATTCAATGAAGCCTTCTTCTTCCCCTTGCTTAAGCAATTCGAGATCGCGCAAGGTAGGTGTTAGCTCGAAGGACAAGTTTCTCCAAGGCCTCTACTCTTTCGGCTCTTGCTTTTTCTTGCAGAATGTCTTCTTTTTCTTTTTCTACTTTTATTTTAGCCTTTTCTTCTTTTTTATGAGCCTTCATTTGGGCTTCTACTTCTCGTAGGGCCTTTAGGCTTTAGAGTTCCTCTCTAAGTTTCTCCAATGCGGCTTTGTCACCCATGATTGGACTAGTATGCTGATGAGTGTCATTTATGGCACTCATTTGGCTTCTTTTAGGATGAATTTCATGCTATTTTATAGCTCTTTTCTTTAGTTTTCCTTAGTTTGTTCTTTATTTCTTTAGTTTGTGCTTTCCTTAGTGAGTTTTCTTTCTTTGTGTATTTCTTTGTTTATTTGGTATTTTTCCCTTTTATTTGCTTCTTTTCGTGTATTTTCAGGTTATGATCGTGTTCCAAGGATTCCCAAGCCTTATTCTCATATTTCTCATCAATTTAGATGCCTCTTGCTTATCATTTTGAGCTCAAGTTTGAAGGAATGCAAGGAGCAAGTTCATGAGATCGGTGCATGCATGCGGTGGGGGCATCATCTTTGGCATGAACCCTAAAGAAAAAAGAATTAAAGCCATCAATACCAGGAGCGTTAGTGTTATTAATTCCCTTAAGAGCATCATCAATTTTAGCATGAGAGACAGGCTGAATAAGATAGCTCTGAGCAACAGAGCTAAGCTGTTTACCTCTCCTCATAGTAACAAGATCAACTGCAGGAAGCCAAGGAGCCTTAGTCCCTAAAAGAGACTTATAGAAAGAAATAATCTCATGAGAAATAGAATCAGGATCCTTAAGCAAAACCTGGTTAGAGTCAAAGATAAAGTAAATTTTGTTCCTTGCTTGTCTAGTCTTCATCACTGAGAAAAAAATAATGAGAATTGCCATCTCCAAGCTTAATCCAGTTGATCCTAGACTTTTGTTTGAAGATACTTTCTTGAATATCATTCTAGTGTTTGACAACCTTGATAGCATCAGTTTATTTTGCATATAAATCCAAATCATCAGTTTTCTTAGCCATTAGGTTCTGAATTTCAGCAAGCTCAGCATTAGCTTGATCAATCTTCTCAGCAATATTGCCAAGCCGCTTGCTATTAAGAGACTTGATACTAAACTTCACAGAATTAAGCTTCTGCTAGACAGAACTACCAGAACACCAGGCCTGAGAAACAATATCAAGGAAATCAGGATGATCAGTAATACAGTTTAGAAATCTGAACGGTCTACCTTTCCCAGTAGGAGCAGGACAAATATCCCAAAGAACTTGACTATGATCAGATAAAGAAGGGGGAAGGTAGATAGTTTCAACATGACCATGAGAGTCCAACCAAGCTTGGTTACCAAAGACTCTATCAATCCTAGAAAGAGTTCTAGGACTAGTATGAGCCTTATTTGACTAAGAGTAGAAGGCTCCTTTGCTCTTGATCTCAGTGAGGTCCAAATCATCAACCAAACTCTAGAAATCTCTAGTCTCATAATCAGTAACATCAGTACCATGAAGCCTGTGTGAAGTACTAAGGACAGAGTTAAAGTCACCAGCACATAGCCAAGTGGAATGCTGAATAGAGATGTTCCTAATCCCTTCCCACATAGGAAGCCTATCATGAATAGAATAAAGCCCATAGATGACAGTGAGCAGAATTTGAATAGTAAGATCCTTAGAAAGGACACTACAATGAATAAATTGCTCATGAACCTTTAAAAGATTGACAGTTACTCTATTTGCATTCCATTCAAGCCAAATCCTTCCTTTAGGAGAATGATCATAATTGCACACCCAAAGCCAAGAAGAGCCAAACTTCTTTTGATAATTGAAAACATTTTTAGATTTAACTTTTGTTTCAAGCAAGCCAATAACATCAACTGAATGAGAATGAAGCAACCTCTTTACAGAGGCAACTTTGCTAGGGTCATTCAGGCCCCGGACATTCCAGATAGAGTAAATCATGGCACTAGAGGGGGATTAACCTCACCCCCGCTTGGATTAATAGTGAAACCACCTGCACCATCCATTTCATTTGCAAATAAAGCAACAAAAGCATTAGAGGTAGAATCAGGTTGATTAACTTTAGTTTGCTGACTCTTTGTCTTCCTTCCAACTATTCTCCACCCCTAATTTGAGTTGTCTTGAGAGGTATGAACCTGTGGAGTAATAATAGATTGTCCATGGACAGAAGCATCAATACCAACAGCAGGAGCAGGAGCTTGACTAGGCTTAGGAACCCAGGCTTGTTTCTGCTTGAGTGCTGCAGGAGCTGGCTCTTTAAAATGAGCTTACTTAGGCTTAGCAGGAGCAGGTTTAGTATAGCAATCATGGCCAACCTTGTTGCACTTAGAGCAAAATGGTGGAGCCCACTCATACACTACCTTAAGCTCTAACACTTCCTTTGAAGGACTCTCAACCAGGACAGAATTAGGCATAGGCTTTGTAACATCAATTTCAACTAGGACCCTAGCAAAAGACACTCTAAGCTGTCTAGTTGTGCATTCATCAGCACAAATTGGCACTCCAAGCAAACTGCCAATACGGCTAAGAGTATCAGATCCCCAACAATTAAGTGGAAGATTAGGAAACTTGACCCAGAGAGGGACAATTCTCAGAATTTCAGCACTAAAATCAAATTTAGGACTCCATGGCTTAACTATTGTTGGTTTTCCAAGAAACAAATGAGGACCAGAACAAAGTATAGTATCTTTATCATCACTAGAACAAAGATTAATGATAAAGTATCCATCATCATGCCAATAAATATCTGGTGTCTGCATAGCAATCCATTGCTGGGCAATAAATCGATGAACATCAACAATAGTAGGATAATAGCCAACCACATAGAAAACTAAAGCATTAGAACACTTTTTGTTACCTGCATTAAGCTCAGACTCCTGCAGTTGAGCAACCTGCTTCCCATCTTGAACCTTCGGGGCAACATAGGACAAAGGAGCTCCTTTAGCAGTCAGTTTACCAGAGAAAGGAATAGATTGATCCTCACCATTTTTGTTTGCATTCTGTTTCGAGGGAGATGTAGGATGAAGATCGGGAATAGTTGGCTCAGATCGTTGCCCAGATTTTCAAGCAACTAATGGAACAGTAGATCTAGAAACCCTAGTTACTATTTGATTGAAAATCGAAGAATCGGGTCTAGAAATTGCTTCCACAAATGGAGCAATGGTCTCAGCACCACTTCTAGGAACACCACACACTTAGTGGACCGAAGCCGGCGCTGGAGTAACCAGTTCATCCACTTCCTGAATCGGACTATGGGTAAATGAAGTGCCTGAGATTCTTATATTGTGCAAATTTGTACTAAAAGGTTCATGAATAATATTCTGTTGTGCTACTTGGGGTGTAGAAGAATTATGCTTCTTCTTCTTAGCCATCGGAGCTCAAGATTGATGAAGAAACTGATTAAAATCGAAGAACCATAAAGAGGAGAGAGAAGAGAGAAAGTCAACAAAAGTCAAACCCCACTTTCAATATTATGATAATTAATGTTACAAATGGGACAAAAATTGCTAGAAAAACAATCAAGATCGAGCCACATTATTTTCCTAACCTTAAGAGGTTCAACAATGGTAAATTGTTCGTTTCTTCACCAAATTGAGTCAAACAAGTTTCAAAATGCTCCCAAGGCAATATACAAACATAATCAAGAAATTTCATGGCATAAAATTTGACAAACAAAGCAAATTTAGCAATATAAGTTTTGAATTTTTAAGTAATTCGTGAACAAACATGAACAAAATTCATCAAAATTCGAGTGAGTTTGAAAAACTTACATAGATCAGGAAACTAGATGAACAAGGCTTTGATTTGCTACAAATTTGAGCGAATTTAGTTGAGAAATGAGCAAGAATAAGCAATTCGAACTTTTGCGGCAAAACTCGAAGATAGAAGAGCAGTAGCAGTAACACGGGGAAGAAGAGGGATTTATACGAAAATCCCGATTCTAGCGTCAAACGCCAGCTCTGTCGCCTGGCGAAAGAGTGCAGCGTCTGTCGACAGAGAAAAATCGTGGCGCCAGCGGCGTTGCAGCAGCGACAGAGTTAGAAGCCTCTCAGAATGGTTATTTTGATCTCATACAACAATTTTGGGTTCCTTGGTACGCTAGTTGCTCCTATAAGAATTTTGACATGATTTAGTAATCGACTCGGTTACAATCACATTAAGTGATCGACCTGATAAATGATCATCTCACTTAGCTTAAAGCGCCTAAACATTGGCTCATTGCAAAGGCACCGACATAATGGTTCATAAACAACAAAGGCACCGACATAATGGTTCATTAACAGAAAGAATCACTAACATACTGGTTCACAAGCAGCAACAGCGCCGACGCAGTGGCATAGCAAAAGCAAAGGATCGACAGGCGTTGCGGAAGATGGTCACAAAGCGCTAGAAGGTCGTTTCTGGCGAAGCAATCTTCGATGGGGTTCTCTAGCTTGTAAAAGTCTATCACGACGGAATTGGAGGATGTTACGGGCATAACAGTCTTCATACGGTATTCTCTATCTTGCGGATGATTGTCAAAACAAACAGCAGGATGGCGTTCCCTAGCTTGCGGAAGGTTGTCACAAATGATAGAGGAATAAACGTGTCGTCAATTGTCTATCCCTAGATCAAACACAATTTATAACAACCTAAACAAACCTAATACAAGTATAAGGCAAGTATAGGGTCTAACCCAATGGAGTGAGTAGGTATTAACTATAGCCTAACTCAAGCTTCTTCGAAGATTGTAGTGAGAAAATGGTTGGTAATATGGTAACAAAGCTAGATTAATCAAGTAATTCAAGAAACTAAACACTAGGGATATGGGTTCCACATGCAAGTTCAATAATCATGCTAATTGATAGTTCATTCAATTGATTCAAGCATTGCAACGGAAAAGCAATAGTAGCAATCAAAAGAATTCAAGAGCTATCTCCTAGAGGCCAAGCTAGGGATCACTATGAATGGCTAATCAAGGAAATTCACAATCAAACTCAATCAATTAAAACAATTCTCAAATTGATGGTTCATGTCATTAAGAATTGCAATGCAATCTAGATTAATCTTATAGGTTGATCACTCCTAATCTAATTAATCACATGCAAAACTATGTCAACCAATTTAATTGCAACAATTCAATTAATCAATGCTCATCAACTAGCTCAAATTATCAATCAAGCATGCTTCCCCTTCTCCCTAGAAACTAATCTACTCACTAATCATGGTGTAACACAAGAACAACTCACTAGAAATTGCATTGATCATCATTCTAAATCAAAATCAAGAAAAACTATATCACCTACAATATCAAATTCAAATCCAAGGAAATCAAACAATCAAACATCAATCTAAAACAAACAAGTAAAGAGATTAACTAAAGGAAGAGATTCTCACTAATATTAATGATTGAAGATGAAGAAATCCAAGCACAATTGAACCAATGCTGAAATACAAATCCAAATCCAAGAACTTCTCTCTCTAAAACTAAGCTAATGAATATTATCTAAAAGTTAGTTTTCAAAAAGGAATTACAAGTGTATTTATAGGCAAATAAGGAAAACAGGATCCCCGCGTCCGCGGGGAAATTGGTACGAAACCCATAACAAACTCCGCGGGCTGTTTGGCCAAAACCCGCGCCCGCGAAAAAAGCCACCGCGCCCGCGGAAAAGGCGCGGCGAATCCCTTGCTCCCAAAGAGTAATCAGAGGGCCGCTGTCTCTTTAATCTGGAGCGCTCTCTCCAATCTACCCGCGCCCGTGGGGATCCTGCGGCCAAACCGCAGAGAGTTCCTAGTCGATTTTGGCTAACTTGGTGCAATTGAGCCCACGCCCGCGGAAACCTGGCAAGAGTTGATGCCCTCTCCAAGGCCTCTCCAAGCCCTCTCTGAGTCCTCTCCAAGCCCTCTCTGAGCAGATTGCTTCCTCCTTGCTTAGGAAATATAGCTCATATTGATCCCTTTGCAAAGACAATTCTTAGGTACCTACAACAGCAAATAATAGGAAAGGAATAAAAGGGAAAAAGGACTAAATAAAAGGAAAACACGAAGAAACATGAAAAACACAAAGAAAGAAGGAAAGAGAGGAACTAAAGGAAAAAGGACCAAAAATAAGATAAGAGAGCATGAAAAAAGGGATGAAATCATCCTAAAAGACTGCCTATGAGTGCCATAAATGACGCTCATCAATTTCCCCCAAGCTAGACTTTTGCTCGTCCCGAGCAAAACAAAGGCTAAAAATGAAAAAGAAGGGCTTATTCAAAGTAAAAAGAAAAAAAAAGGTGGTGAGAATATACACTAACTCACTATCGTAGGAATCACGGTCAATTTTAGCAACAAAAGACAAGCCATTTAAACCCTTAGATCGCCCTAGTGGACGAGTAATTATCTCGTAAAGGTTTCGTACAGATAACCTATAAATCTTATTAAGCAAAAAAAAGAAGAAAAGATGAGGCAAAATTGTTGTATATTTGGAGTAACACTCGAAATACACAAGGGATAAACCAAGGGATAGATAAGGCTAAAGAACCAAAGGCTTCTTAGATAAAGTCACACCACTAAGAAACGTTTGGATTCCTAAGATCACAAGCCAACTAGTAGCCTAAACTAGCTAACTAAGCAAAGGAACGAAATCCTAAATCCAAGAATTTCAGGTTTGTTTCTAATCCAAGAAACGAATGTAAAGACAAAGTTGTTTGTTCGAAATATAATCTGATTTTTCATTCACATTTGCTTGCTATTTATAGTGAGCAAACATCTTAAGTACAAGCTGAATTAAGTGGCTTTTAGCTCACTTGTTACACGTCCAAACTAAGTACATATCAGTTTTTGTAGCCTAGATACATTAATAAAAGAAGCTTTACTTAACTAGATACATCAAGAGCAAATGGCGGTTTGTAACCTCCAAGTTATGAGTGAAATAAAATCAGAAACAAGAGAGTATAACACCCCCTTGATTCACGCCCACAAAAGCAGCAGCTTGGAGATGAAACAGCTCCCCTTTTCACGCCCAATTCAAACAGCAAGTGAAGTGTAACTCCTCCTTGTTTCAAGCCTTGAATTAAGCTTGAATGTATGTGGTCAAGGATGTACTTGGACGCCTCTTGAATGTACCAGTTGCTGGCTGAAGTAAACGGCCACTTGAAGACTCAATTGAAAGCTTGTAACTCCTCATTGATGCTGATTGTAACACCCAAGTTAAAGCCTTGAAATTCCTCCAAATTAGTTTCGGAATCTAGGCTTCTTTCCCAAGCTTAAATGGCTGCCTTTGTAATGTATTTTGTACTTGAACTTTATGTGAATGTGACATTACACTTTCGAACCTTAATCAGCTAAAAAGAACTAAAGAAACACAACTAATTTGCAAACTTAAAATAAGACTAAAGTTTACAAGTTATTCAAAGCATAAAAGAACTAAAATAAACTTAGTTAATAAGAACAACAAGATATTCAAGGGGTTGAATATCTTGCTGCCCAAGGATAGAATACATAGCACCAAAACATGATGCTACATCTTGAACCAACGAAATGTCCATAACCAAGTTGTTAGGCTTGGCTACAACAACAAGAATAAAGAGCAAAGTTTGAAAAAACAATTAATCAAAAATCTTTGTGAAATGGACTTTACAAAGTGACTATAATTCAAATGAATAACAACCTTTCTAAGTTAATCATGGTATGCACGTTATAAGATACATAAGGTTGATTGAAACATAAATATACTAAGAATAGGAACTAGTTGTCACACTCCACTTTCATCCAAACGATCTTACCGCGTTCCCCCTACTAATCTCATATCTCCCCTTAGTGAGCATCTCATAGATTCCGCGAAGGAACCGGAAAAATATCAAATTTTGGGCTACTCGACATCTTGACTTAGCATCCCATTTCCTTAGGCTATAACCCATGATTCCCTCCACCGATGAATGACTAAAACCCTAGGTCTAAAGGCCTTCCCAAAGGTTGTAACGTAAGGCAAAAAGGGTTAAGGTAGGCTAAATTAAAAATTTGGTGGTTAACCTAAATTAAGAAGCAAAGATTGTGCATTTCTTTACACCATAACCTAGTAATCACCAAACAAAAATACCAACACCCCAAGCTTATTCAAAGCTAAGATCACAAACAAATATACAAAAAGCGTGAGAACGCTTCCCCCCCCCAAGCTTGAATGGAGCATTGTCCTCAATGCTCAAAAAGAAAGAGAACTCTCATAAAATTTTTTTTTTGTATTTTTGTAATTTTCACTTTTTTTTTATTTTTTGTTTTCTCTTTTGTTTTCTTTCTTTAGAAGTGCTTGTCCTCGCCTCTTTTAACTTTGGACGACTTTTATTTTCAAACTTGTATTTATTTTGTCCTTGCCTTTTTGAATTGGGACGGCTTTTTTTCTAGACATTTTCCATTATTTACAGTGTATATACAACACAAACTTGCTCATAAACTTGGACAGATTTTCAAACTTATAGACCACAATCTCCAACAACTATGACCATTGCTTCACAAAAACCAAAAATGAAATTGAAAATGAAACAAAAGGCTCAAGAACTAAAGATATGGCTTGAAAAGAAGTGAAAAAGGCTCAAAGGGCTAGCAAGTAGGAAAATGTATCCCAAAAACCAAAAGTAAAAAGAAGGACACTATCCTAGAAAAAGGAAAAATACCTCCCCGAAAAGATGCCTTTGTCCTCCCTAGGTGGTTCGGTCTCGGTCTTAGGAATCATACGTTAAGATTCTAGATTAGGTTTGCGAATGTCAAGGATCCATGCCGCTCATGCAAGAATATGTTGAAAGCTTGAAAAAGTATGAATCTTACATGGTTGTAGCAAAAACTCACTAAGGTTATCATATCGAAGATAGGGAGCAACTACCAAACAAGCCACAAACAAGTAGAATCTGGCTTCATGATCCCCCTAGTTCTAGACAAATACCTTAGCATGCTTTATCCTAGAATCAACCAAACGTACTCTCAAACCTAGTAAGATTATTATTTAAAAGCAAGAGTCCATTGTTTACAAGTCCAAGTCAAAATAGTAAGAATGAAAAATAAAGCCTCAAAAAATTATGTACAAAACCAAGAACAAAGAGAAAAGAGAATAAAAGATGGAAAGAAAAGATAAAGGAAAAGTAAGAGAACAAAGAAAAGGACAAAGATGCAATCATAACACGTATATCCCAATCGACATACAAACGGTCAAATGGCCACATCGCCAAAGACCCCAAACACACTAGGTGTTATAATCATACATCCTCGAACCGTTCAACTCCACTAAAACTAATCCTAAATTAAGAAACCAAGAAAAGTAAAGGAATAAAAGTAAAAAGATAAAACAAGAAAGGTCTCACCAAGCATCCAAGCTATGCTACAATAACCAAGGGGCAAGAACGACCTCCTTCAAGAAGCTTCGAAGACCAAAGCATAAGCTACAAGCAAGGTGAGAAAAAGAAAAAGGTCTATATACAAAATGAAATTGTTAGTAACTTCCAAACAAAAGAAAACAAAAGAAAACTTACTTTAAAATTATCATTGAAAGAGACCTTAAAATATCATCATCAAAACCAAGACAACAAGACAAACATCATACCAGCTAGACCACCAAGAGCGAAGCAAGAAAAAATCCACCAAAGCCTTGTCAAACACATCTCCATGAGTCCAAGGTGCCTCCCCCAAAACCTACCCTAAAACATCTTTTATGATTCCCCCCCTCACAAAATAAGGGCATCGACCACGATGCTAAAAAAACATGCAAAGCTAAAAAGGGAGAAAACAAAAAGGGAATCAAACAACCAAACGGGGGAACTATTTGCCACTAGGGCTGGCACCACCATCACCCACATCCCAACCTCCGGTAAAACCGGGAGGGAACCCATAACGACCCTGGAAAAGGTCAAGTTGGGATGTGGAAAGTTGGTCAAATGGCTCGGGCTGCAAACAGAGCTCGGGGTGAGTGGGGTGAACATAGTAGTAGTCAGGGTGACCCCGATAATCACTACCCCTCGAAACCCGGTAGTCATAATGACTGGACTCATCTGGGAAGTTACGCCTTGGCTCATCGGGGTGTGTAACCCGAGCCAATAGGGGTACGTGGGGAGGTTGTCACCACCCCAAGATGGCACAGGCCCTTGTTGGGGCGGCACATATAGATAGTTGACCTGCCCCCAACGCACACTAGCGTCATATAGGGTACTAGTTTGAAAAAGACAAGGTTTGATGGTTGGAATACATACCTTGCATGCTCAGTTTCATGCGCTTCATATGCTCGCGCATAGCCTCCATTTCACGGAGATAGGCATCTCCTTGGTAGTCATGTTATTGATGTTGTTGTCTTCTTCTTCTTCTTTGCTGCGGTTTGTTGTTGTTGTTATTCTTCTTCTTCTTCTTCTTCTTCTTCTTCTTCTTCTTCTTCTTCTTCTTCTTTCTTCTTCTTCTTCTTTCTTCTTCTTCTTCTTCTTCTTCTTCTTCTTCTTCTTCTTCTTTCTTCTTCTTCTTCTTCTTCTTCTTCTTCTTCTTCTTCTTCTTCTTTCTTCTTCTTCTCCTTCCCCACCTTCTCCATCATCTCCATCATCATCATCATCGTCATCATCATTCATATCATCATTATCCTCCTCCATATCATCCTCAACTCTCCCATTGTCCATAGGAATCCTCCAAACAATCCTATCCTCTTGAGTAATTGAGGTGGCAGCCGGGTTTGGGAGTAAATAATGGTGCACATTACGCACTAGCCAAGAATAAACACCGTCTCTCTTAGTTCTAGTAATGAAGCGCAAAGTGTTAAGTTGCTTCAAATCTAGATACATGTCTTCACTCCCTCCAACTGAAGTGCAAGACCTCAAGAAAACGTTCTTGCTTGAAATAATGCACCAATCTAGTAACCATACCTCCACAATGTATCTCACCAGATTTCTTCCGATTAATGAATACCGAGAAAACAATTCATAAAAATATACCAAAAATTCAACCTCGGCCCCTAATCCGGCCTTGTAGCCATCCAAAAGAACTAAGATCTCCTCCCTTGAAAGCTTCCCAAGATCTTGTTTATTAAACACGGCATAGCCAAGAACCCGATGAAGAATTCTAAGAGCTGGGTGAATGATCTCGCTAGCAAGCGAATTCTTAGAGTCAAACACCTTCTTTTTAGCAATGACTCTCCACCATGCCACCTCAGTGTAATCGGAATTAAGAAGGGAAACCATGGGCTCAAAGATATCGGTATTGGGGTTGAAGCCAAGGGCTTTATTGAATTCGGCAAGGTTCATGGTATGCTTGGAATTGAATAGTTGGAAAAGAGATGATATAGTCGGTATCCCCGCCCTATTATACTCAAAGGTGGAGAAAAACTCAATGCACGGTTCCAAATAGGTTCACGGAGATGACTTTACAAACTCATCCAAACCAAGGTTACGGAGTAAGATGTCAAGATCAGCATCAACTCCTAATTTGACCATATCATCGGGAAGATAGTTGCTGGTAGGTCTAAATTTTCGGGATTTTATTTTTTTATAGATAGGGACATGTTTAGACCGATTGTGAAATTTGAGAGGAGGTAAAGGAGGAGGTGGGGTATCATCTTGTGTAGTTTGGTTGTGAGGAGGTTCGGTGTTAGAAGGTCGGCTTTGAGAGGATAGGCCTTGGGAGGATTGGCCGGGGGATTGGTTATAACGTTTCTTGCTACTCTTAACCTTCCTTAACAAATCCATTGTCACACGCTCAACCAACATAAGAAACTACACAATCACCCAAAATCAACACCAACACTACCACCAATTTATCAAACTACCTTCACAATACCACCCAAGACCACCACAAACTACAAAGTACCTGTTATAAGCAACAAAACAACACTAGGGATATAGGTTCCACATGCAAGTTCAATAATCAAGCTAATTGATAGTTCATTCAATTGATTTAAGCATTGCAAAGGACAAACAATAGTAGTAATCAAAAGAATTCAAGAGCTATCTCCTTGCATGGCGCACCTACCTTATCTTTGTTCAAAAAAAACATTCTCAAGAGCATCGCTAGAGGTGAGCAAGTGCTCATTCATGGAAAACACAACATGATCAAGAGAGTCAATCATCATGCAATTTTCTAGAGAAGAACTTGGATATTTCATGCTTTCATTCAAATCGAACTCTATGACCTCATCTCCTACCTTAAGCAAAATCTTTTCACTCTTGACTTCTATCATAGCACTCGAGGTAGAAAGAAAGGGTCTACCTAGAATGATAGGAATGGTAGCATCTTCATCCATTTCAAGTACAACAAAATCCACCGGGATCACAAACTTCCCAACCCTCAATGGAACATCTTCCACTTTACCTTTTGGAAACTTGATTGACCTATTGGCTAGTTGAAAGGTAATGTTGGAAGGTAAGAGTTCCCCTAGATCAAGTCTTTGATAAACCGAATATGGCATTAGGCTAACACTAGCTCCTAAGTCACATAGGGCATTATCAATTTGCATCTTGTTAATAGCACAAGGGATAGAGAAGTATCCGGGGTCTTTCAACTTAGGTGGCATTTTGTTCATGATGATCGCACTACAATTCTCAGTCAAGTTGATAGTCTCCACAACATCAAAAGTCCTTTTCCCACTGAAAATGTCTTTAAGGAATTTGGCATAGTTGGGCATTTGGTTGATCACACTGGTGAAAGGTAGAGAAAGGTGAAGTTGTTTGAGCATATCAATAAATCTCCCAAATTGCTCATCCAATTTGTGTCTCATGAATTTTTGGGGATAAGGGAGCTTGGGTTTAACAATCTCTTTCACTACTCTCACCTCTCTAGGTGTCTCAACCACAACCTCATCTAAAGATGCTCTATCTCCCTCATTCTCAACCAAAGCTTCCTTGGGGACCTCCTTGTCTTCACTCTTCCTAGGTAATCACTCCTCAAGAACCCTACCACTCCTTGTAAAAATAGCATTCACGGGTTTCTTGGGATCTAGGTCTTGGGAAGGTAAAGAAGAAGGGCTTGCTTGGTCTTTCAAAGCATTAGCAAGTTGAGAAATTTAGTTTTCGAGCATTTTATTATGGGTCATCATCTCATTGAATTTCTTGTCACTAACGGCCATGTATGTGTTCAACAACTTGGTTTGATTTTCAATTTATTTCCTCCAAATTAGTCCTAGAAGAAGAAGAAGTTTGTGAAAAGGAATTTTTACCTTGAGTCTTTGGAACAAATCCGGGTGGGGGACCCCTTTGAGAATTATTTTGGAAATTGCCCCTACCTTGATTGTTCCAATTACCCCTATTTAGATTTTGACCATAACCTTGATTATGGTTTCCCACTACCTTGGTTATAATTTCCATAACTTTAGTTTTAATTACTATAATTTTGGTTTTGATTTTGACTAATATAACCTTGATTGTTATAGTTACCACGAGAACCTTGGTTCCCTTGGTTCCTATAACCACCAACATGGTTACAGTTGTCAAAATTACCTTGGTTTTGGTAATTCTTATTCCATTGACCCATTTGATTATCAAACCATTGCACATTATTATTTGACACATAGTTCACATTCTCACTCTCATTATTATCAAAATCATCACCACATTCCGGAGAAGCATGAGGGCAATTACAAGAGTCATGATCATAAGATCCACATGCATCACAAAACAAGCAACCACTAGGAATATTATTTGAGGAGAGAGGGGGTTGAGAGTTAAAAAGAGTACCTCTCCCCTTAAATTGGGAGGGAAGATTTGAAGCTTGAAAAGAAGAAAAGCTTTCCAATTTGGCCTTGATTGCGGTAATTCTTTTCCCAAGTTTGCCATTTGTGAGGATAGGTTGTTGATCGCATTTAGATGGTCTATAGAGTACACCGAAGGGCCACTCTTTCTAGTTAAGTCCCTCTAACCATCTTGCCAATATCGATAGTACTTCACCACATCTTCAATAATGTCCACCACTTCTTCCTCCGTCCGATTCATAATGGACCTCCGGCTCCCCCATCAAGGCATGATTTTCCTTGAGGACTTAGGAAACCATAGAATATTTAAATGACTTGATAGGTTGGAAATTCCGTGGTAGGGACACTCCCTTTGGTACTCTTTATAACCTCTCCCATGCTTTGTAAAGGCTTTCATTAGGTCTTTGCTTAAACCCTTGAATCAAAGCTCTAGCCTCCGCCGTTTTCTTTTGTGGGTAAAACCGAGAAAAGAATTCCTTGGTGATTTCGTCCCATGTACTTAGGGAGTTTGGCTTTACCTTTCCTTTTATTTAGCCTTTTTTCCCTTTTATTCCTTTCCTATTATTTGTTGTTGTAGGTACCTAAGAGTTGTATTTGCAAAGGGAACAAGATAAGCTATATTTTCTAAGCAGGAGGAAGCAATCTGCTTAGAGAGGGCTTGGAGAAAGCTTAGAGAGGGCGTGGATAGGCCTTGGAGAGGGCATCAAATCTTGCCAGGTTGTCGAGGGTGCGGGCTCGATTGCACCAAATTAGCTAAAATTGACTAGGAACTCTCCGCGGTCTGGCCCGCGGGCTCCCCGCGAGCGCGGGTAGATTGAAAGAGCGCTCTAGATTAGAGAGACTGCGGCCCTCTAATTACTCTTAGGGAGCAGGGAATTCGCCGCGCCCTTGACGTGAGTGCGGTGGCTTTTTGCCGCGGGCGCGGGTGTTGCCCAGACAGCCTGCGGAGTTTGTTATGGGTTCCGTACCCAATTCCCCACGGGCGCTGGATTTCTTAGAGAGGGCACGGGGATCCTATTTTCCTTCTTTGCCTATAAATACACTTGTAATTCCTTTTTTACAATTAACTTTTAGATAATTTTCATTATCTTAGTTTTAGAAAGAGAAGTTAGAGAGAAGTTCTTGGATTTGGATTTGTATTTCAACATTGGTTCAATTGTGCTTGGATTTCTTCATCTTCAATCATTAATATTAGTGAGAATATCTTCTTTTATTTCACCTCTTTCCTTGTTTATTTTAGATTCATGTTTGATTGTTTGATTTCCTTGGATTTGAATTTTATGTTGTAGATGATATTGTTTTCTCTTGATTTTGATTTATAATGATGATCAATGCAATTTCTAGTGATTTGTTTTTTAGTTACACTATGATTAATGAGTAGATTAGTTGCTAGGGAGAAGGGGAAGCATGCACGATTGATAATTTGAGCTAGTTGATGATCATTGATTGATTGAATCGTTGCAATTAAATTGGCTGACATAGTTTTTCATGTGATTAATTAGATTAGGAGTGATCAACCTATAAGATTAATTTAGATTGCATTGCAATTCTTAATGACTTGAACCATCAATTTGAGAATTGTTTTCATTGATTGAGTTTGATTGTGAATTTCCTTGATTACCCATTCATATTAACCCCTAGCTTGGCCTCTAGGAGATAGCTCTTGAATTCTTTTGATTGCTACTATTGTTTGTCCTTTGCAATGCTAGAATCAATTGAATGAACTATAAATTAACATGATTAATGAACTTGCATGTGGAACCTATATCCCTAGTGTTTAGTTTCTTAAATTACTTGATTAATATAGCTTTGTTACCATATTACCAACCATTTTCTCACTACAATCTTCGAAGTAGCTTGACTTAGGCTATAGTTAATACCTACTCACTCCTTTGGGTTCGACCCTATACTTGCCTTATACTTGTATTAGGTTTGTTTAGGTTGTTATAAATTGTGTTTGATCTAGGGATAGACAATTGACGACACGTTTATTCCTCTATAAAAATGGCGCCGTTGCTGGGGAGTGATATTGGTTCTTAGATTTAGTTGTTGAGTCTATTTCACTTAATTGAAAAATACAAAAAGATTTTTTTCTTATGGATACATTTGTAGCCGTGTTACTAATATTTTCATTGAATTCTGCATGCATAGAGCTCGTGATCGATCCATTGTGCCTTTTGACCCGGAAATCGAAAGGACTCTCTCAAGGAGAAGAATTGCTAGTCGATCCTTGGAGTTTAGTTCCTCAAGCAAAGAAGGATTTGAAGAAGAACTAAGCATGGGAGAATAACCAAGAGTTTCTTTGATAGAATTGGGAATTCCCAGTGCGTACAAATTTGAGAGTGCAATTGCTCCACCTACAACACCGACGAATGATTTCGAAATTAGGCCGACTATGATCGCCTTGATCGAGAGGAGACAATATAGTGGAGCTAATAATGAGAGTCCGTTAAACCATCTCAAGGAGTTCAAAAAGTATTGCAATACTCCATAAACCACCTGTTTTGGGTGTTTTTGTCCCTCGGGAGAGTTACAACACGAAGACTGATCCGGGGTGAGCTGTACCTGCAAAACAAACGGAGACACCAGTTGGGTGGTGCTCCGCCTCCGACGCACAAGTTAGAAACTTGAAGGGAGAAAAAGGTGCGGAAATTTAGGTGGGGATCTGCTTGGATTCCAAGCTCAGGATGTCTCTATCAAAGAGTAAAATGTGTAATAAATGGTAAGACGTGTCCTCAAAATGAGGGACATCTCCCTATTTATAGGGTCTTTGGCAATTGTGCCCCTGATTCGGTTACTGAACCCTAATCATTGGTGGGCTGCGCCGTTTGGCGGCAATCTCGGGATTTGGGCCTGAAGGCCGCCTTTTCCCTTAATTTTGGGAATGACACGTGTCGAGCAGGGATTGGTCCATTTTAGACCAATCTGGGGCTGACACGTGTCAACTTCTGATTGGGCCACGTGGCAGGGTAAAATTACCCTAAACATTTGCCCCTCACAGATGTGACGTGGCACGCCACGTGGCATCTGTGACACATGTCACGCTCCGGCTGGCGGTAATTTTACCGTTACAGAGTAACCGTTCATCTTCCGAGTAAATTACGGAAATGCCCCCAAATTTACCCTCTATATATAGCCGTTTTACCCTCATAATTTTGTACGTTTACAAAAATTTTCGAGAGAGAAACTTCGAGAGCAGAAGACATCCGTTTTAGTCAGGCGCGAGCAAGAAACTTTGTTCTTCCGCAACCCAGCCGGACCCGCCTTCCTTCAGATATCAAATCCAAAGGTACCGTCTCTGTCTCTCTCAGCTCTTTTCTTTT
>NW_018744843.1:0-43749 GCF_001683475.1 Chenopodium quinoa
TTTTTTTGAATAGTGATTTATCTTTCTTGTAATGGAAGCATTTTATACAATTCTTAAATGGATTTTTCTACTCGTCAACAAAAGAAAAAAAAGAAAAAAAAGATTTTTCTAATGTAGACCCACTTTAGTATTACTACCTCTTTAATAAGAAATAGAGGTAATATAAGATTTCTATTACTACATAATTAAATTATTTTAACAAATACGGAGTAAATTAAAAGAATTCATATATTACCTTAGGTTCGTCATTTTCATATTAATTTTATTTTCAAAAGAAATGTCATTTAGTATGTCAGAACGATTGTTAGAAAATACTTATGTTATAACGTAAAACATGTCTATAAACTAAAGGTTTGTTCTAATTTACTAAAATAAACTAAACTGATTGGAGCTGAATTGAACTGAATATTTTATGAGAAAAAGAAATTAGGATCTGAACTGAATTGAATTGAAATTAAGGGCATGTTCACTTCAGATTATTTTCAGTTCAGTTTTAATCAGTTCAGTGCAGTTCTTAATTTCCTTCTCTCATAAAATATTTAGTTCATTAAGTTCAGTTCAACTCTAATAAGTTCGGTTCAATCTAGCTCAGTTCAATGAACTGGCCCTACGCTAAAGAGAAAAGGTCACAAGTTAAACTAGCAGAATATGTAAGGTGAGTTTTGGCCAACATATGAATGTATGTACTGGCAATTGTAGACTGTTGTTGGCCAATGTACGAGATGCAGCAAGTCAAATTCTAGAAACTGAGTCGATACATTAGAAGGTTGACTTATATTAATAATAAAGAAATTAATGACTCCAAAATGATGTATGGAATACAGATTGGAATAAAATAAATCAACCAAAAAATGAGTGAATATGAAAAAATGTCCGAATTGAAATAGAAAGCATGTGAAGAGAAATAATTCCAGTAGTACCCACATGTTTCCGCGTCCCCCTATTTATCAATCAACAGCAAATTAAAGATATACTACTATGATCATTACTCTTTTATTTCATGCTTTTCTATTCATTGTTCTCCAACCGTAACTCTCATTTCTGCCTTTCAATCAAACCTCGTTGCTATTTATTCACTCTCAATCACCTAATTTTAACCACATGATTGTAATTAAGCCTATGTAAGGCTAACTGGCTAAGGACAATTAGTTTAACTCGAAGCCAATCACCGTATACATCATCATTGTAGTGAATACTACTTCGTTCACAACATTTGGCTGTAAAGGTGTGTTCTTTTTGCATGAACTTAACCTATTATATGTAAAAATAGCGCTGATTTTCATCTTACATTTTACCTGGTTGGACATAATCAGCTCAAGTTAGGCCTAAAATTAATCTTTATCAAAGTAAATATATAGAACACACTCTATAAAATTATCATACCGTTATTAACATTTCAAAAATAAGATGGAATATTAGTAATTTGACAACCTCCATAACGCTAACAATATACATAGTACCTAAGTTTTACTAATAAAATTAAGACTATGAAAATAATCATGCATGATATGAGAAGAGGGTTGCATGCATGTATGGTGGGCTCGTTGCGTTGGCTAATTGGCTGGACCTTGTTGCCAATAGGGGTGTACAAAAATTGGTCCGGACCTGAAACCGGACCTGAACCGACCTGAACCGGACTGGACCTGATCCGGACCTGTTGATTCAGGTCCGGTCCCGGTTCTTAAAAATCCAGGTTCCCGGTCCCGGTCCGGACCCGGTCCAAACCCGGGGTTTTCAGGTCCGGACCTGAAACCCGGGAAAATCGTAATTAAAAAAAAAAAAAAAAAAAAAAAAAAGAAAAACCAAACTCTGAAAAATTGAAACTGAGTTTTCGTGGACTTATTTGTATTTTAGGTGGACTCATTTGTATTTTTGGTGTTTGAGAATCGGGACTTTATAGACTTTATGTAGTTTTGTAATTGATAATTTTGGTTTGTATGTAATTATTAAATTATGCAACAGGTCTAAAAATCACAAAACAGGTCCATATGCAGGTCCATATGCAGGTCCAACAGGTTTTGTATTAAAAAAAAAACGAAAAAGACACAAAACAGGTCCATTCAGGTCCAAAGCCGGACCGGACCTGATTTTTCAGGTCTGGCCCGGAACCGGACCTGTTAATTCAGGTCCGGTCCCCGGTCCTCATAATTACCCAATTCAGGTCCCCGGTCCAAACAGGTCCGGTCTAGGTCTTGTCCGGTTTTGGACCGGTGTACACCCCTAGTTGCCAATGTCTGGCTATCTGCTTCTATACACTTTTTGCATCATCATATGGATATGCCTCAAAAAATAGACAAAACATTACATGCATTATTAATCTTGTACCAATAATTTCGTTGTCCATCTTTACATAATTTTGTCAACAGCTTTAGTATATACTTGTATACAATTATTATACATAATCTTTAATTCTTTATAACCACAATTTGTAGCTTTATGCATTAATTTGGCATGAAATCTAATTCTTCTCCGCAACTTTGATGCTTTTCTTCCAAGTGATGGCCTCTGTTCCACAATGTTAATTCTTTGATGTAATACTTTTCCATTAATTATATACTCATAATCAGTGGATAAAGACATATAATTAAGAACAAGGGGGAAAAAAGTCTCAACTATCACTAAAGTTGTCTCTTTATTAGAGTTTTTCTAATTTAATTTTGTTATTAAAAGGGAAATAAAATAAACCATTAAAATTCATTGCAATTGTAACTTGCTCAAAAAGGAAGGGAGAAATAATTTCACACAAAAATGTTAAAGGTCACAAACGCAAAACAAAGAGTAGTATTCAAATGATGTGACACTCATTAAATGGTACCAAGCAATTGACAATTAAAATTTCATTCTTCAAATTTTTTTTTACCACTAAATCATTTTTGTGACAATTTTTTGTTGTTACTATTGATCATTAGAGACCTCATGTTTTCCCGACAAACGGTTCACCTAATTTTATTAACTAAATTTATCTTAAGTTATTAAATTGAACTAAATGTTTGTTCAATTCACTTTATTATCACTTACTTCAGATGTAATATATTCAAATAAGTTCAGAAAGAATATAGCACTAGCCCTATTCATTCATATAAGTGAAAATTAGGTGAATAAAACACATCTTAAATTTAAATTAATCACTAGACACTAGTCCTTATATGAAGTACGGAGTATGAGTTTATCTTGGCGTGATTTTATTAGTAGCAACTCTAACAAGACGGAGTATGAGCTTATGCCTTTTCCTCCTAGCAGAGATGCAGTGTGACTTGCTGTTACATTCTTAAAAATTACAGTGACATTCAAATATTCCATAAACTAACAGTTAGGTCGACCGTTGAGCTAACAGTGAAAAGATGAAAAGCAATGTATGCACAAAAAAAGGGAAAGTGGACGGATAATAACAAATAGCTGATGATCAGTGCATGATGCAACAGGAGGAGATGAATGAGGGCGCATGTACAATAATACAGCTCATTATTTAACGAACAAAATAGAAAAGGCACTACTGTTTTTAAAAAAGGTCCCCCTTTTGCTAGGAAGCAACGGTCAATCAGGTAAGTGCGCGTGTGCTTTACCTATTTTCTCTCCCATTTTTTCTACAGCACACTCCAACTTTACACTCTTCCATACACATCTTTAGCCACAAATATATTCAATTTAATTTGAGTATTGAATAATACTCATAATTATAAATACTTTAAAATATTATACTGTAAATTCAGTTCAAGACAAATCTAACAACACGTACAGTTAAAATGTAACAATAGAAAAATACTATCTTCTTTTCATATTATTTGCAACGACTTGATATAAAATATGACTGTAAAGTGTCTAAATATTACAAATAATATAAAACAGTAAGATAAAGCCGGAATAATATTAATAACAGTATCTGACCTGTCAATTTGCTGTCAATTAACAATTGCCATGCTACTTTCTCTCTCATTATTCTTCCACCAAGATAGTCTTATATCATGACCGACAAATGCTAGCCTATATCCAACTACCCTTATTTTTTTTAATATTTGATTTAAATAATAATTATAGTTAATCAATAACTGTTTTTCTTAATTATATCTTCTTCTCGATGTGTTTGCTCTTGCCCCGGCGTAATTTTCTCTATTGACATTTTAATTCTTTTCCTTATTCCGATAAGGTTATTGATCATTTTAATAATTAAAATTAGCCGGTATTAATTAATGAACACAAACTAGTAATGAACACAAACTAGTAATTATATTAATTATTGATCATTATATTGTAGTTATATTAATTAATGAACACAAACTAGTAATTAATGTATTGTGCAAGATAACCTTGTTTAACAAATCAGATGTTTCCTCAAAAAAAAAAAAAAAAAACAAATCAGATGTTTCTTATGTATTTAATTGTTGGAATATTTAATGGATTATATAAATGTAAATGTATATTTTTCATTTAAGATTAAAAATTATCAATTTGTGGACCAAGCGCCAAATTAAACCATAAGACAATGACAAAAATTGCTCATTTTGCTAATTCATTTTGAGTTAAAAAGCTTGTTACCAACATAATATCGATGCATGGTTATATGAATATCTCAAAGATAATTGGAAAGGTAATTACTAAACAAGGATATCTACCTTTTTATTCTAAAAGCATAGCATATTGTTTAAAAAGTACTCGTATCATAATTAAGAAAAAGTCATAATTAAATTACTTTAGTAACAAAATGCTTTTCATTTACCTCATAGGACAAAGATGCATTTATTTTATTTTGTCTATAGAAACATTGCTGATTTTTTAAGCTTGTAAATTTCTAGTAAATAATGTATAAACAAGGGTTTTTTTTTTTTCTTTTAAAAAACTTTGCAACTTATTTAATTTTTTGGTGCATGTAAATATTACCTTTACTTCTTTAGTAAAAAAGCTATTGTACTCCTCATTTAGATATACTTTTGAAATATTTTGTACAAATAGTTCTAGCTAACTCGAAAACAATAATTATACGAGTAAAAATTATCGTGATGATAAAAAAGAAGTATGCAATTTGTTGTAATATGTACCACAATGCACAATCGATCTCAATTCCCTTTTGCTACACCAATTGGTTGTTGGTGTAGTGGTGATTGAGACTACACTTGGTAGGGAGGACTCGTGTTCGATCCCCCGCAACAACAATCGGGAGGGGACTGGAACCTAACCACCCAGAACTGATCCCCGAATCCGGATTAGCCCAAAGGGTGAACCGGGTGGAACACCCAAAAAAAAAAAAAAAAAAAAAAAAAAAACATGAATTTCAATATTCATTTATTCCCAAAACTACCAAACACAAATGTGAAAACAAAACACATATGCTTAAAATTTTCTAAACAAAAATTTAGATATAAGAAGAGACTAGTATATGTAAAGTTTATGCTTACGTGAACTTATACCATACTTCAAATTTAATTTTTAATAAATGGGGTGTAGCATTTTCCTTATTAAAAAAATGTTTTTTCGTAAAAAGAAGAAAAAAAACGATTATTTATTTCTGCCCCATAAAAAAAACCTCATATTTCTGTAAATAACAATTTCATCATTGTCTCTTTCTCTCTCTTGCTCCCCTGCCTCTGCTTTTCTCTCTCCAAAAGCTGATAATGTAAACACACAAAACTCAAATAAATTTGGCATTAAACTCTTGAAAACATCAAAGAAAAACCTCCATTTTTTCTGAACACAGAAATAAAATGGTTTCAACTAGCACTACCATAGTGTTAATTGGGCTCCTAATTTCAGTGTTAGTGAGCTTATCTTCAGCTGGTGATGCCTTTGTTTACTATGATTTTGAAGTCTCATACATCACTGCTTCTCCATTGGGTGTTCCTGAGCAGGTTTACATTCATCAGATCTTCTAATTTCTTGCTTAAAATTTCAATTTTTTGTTCATTTAATTATCTGGGTATTGCTTTAATTTTGTATTAAATGATAGGTTTTACTCAAATTTATGTAAAAATAAGTAGTCTTTAATCTAGATCTATAAAATGTGCTTTAATTTGTACCATTAAACATCTAAAGTTGCAATCTTTTATATTGAACTGTTCATGTTCATGATTTGCAATTTTGCTAAAGTTCTTAGCTTTTATTTGTTTTTTTTTTTTTGAATTTTTTTGAAAATTTTTGGCTTTTTTTTTTTTTTTTTTTTTTTTTTGCATGTAGGTCATTGCTATTAATGGTAAATTTCCAGGACCTCCCATCAATGTCACTACTAACAACAATGTAGTTGTTAATGTGCACAACAAATTGGATGAAGAACTCTTAATGACATGGTAACATTTCAATTTCCTTTCATTTTTTGGTTATAATTTGAGTGAATATGAGTACCATATTAATTATATAAAAAAGATGTATAATATTGGCAACACTACAGGGCAGGAGTATTTCAAAGGAGAACTCACTGGCAAGATGGAGTATTAGGAACTAATTGCCCAATTCCTCCTAAGTGGAATTGGACTTACCAATTCCAAGTTAAGGATCAAATTGGGAGTTTCTTTTACTTCCCTTCTCTCAATTTCCAAAGAGCTTCTGGTGGTTATGGTGGAATTATTATCAACAATCGTCCAGTTATTGCGATTCCTTTCGCCACGCCCGAGGCCGATATCATCCTCATGATCGGAGATTGGTACTCTAAGAGCCACTCGGTTAGTGTTACAAACACCCATTAGTTTAGCATAATGTGTAATCTTGGTAATGTATGCATTTTTCTGAGTGAAAACTTTGAAATTTTCAGGATTTGAGGAAAACCCTTAATGGAGGCAAATCTCTAGGAATGCCAGATGGTGTTCTTATTAATGGAAAAGGTCCTTACAAATATAATAACAGTGTTCCTGATGGCATTGATTATGAAATTATAGATGTTCATCCAGGTAAATCATAAGATCTTAGTTTTTAAATTTTATTTTTGGAAATTTAAGTTCATTGCATGTTATATTTGATTGAATGTTATTACTATATTTAACTGTGAATAATGTTAATTAAAAGAGCTTACTTGAGAGTTTAACCTTATTTGGCTGGTCAAGATTTCTGCTTCCTGGGTTAGAGTTGTTCTTTTGCTTTTAGTGTTTTCCACATAATGTGTTGACTAAGTTTGTGCCTCACTTGCTTAATTCAGAAGCCATGTGCTTCATACACTGTATGAATGAATCCTATTATATTTAATTTAAATGTTGATTTTTATTAATAACTCTTTTGCTGACTAAACCTCATTATAATGGTAATTTTATTTCTTTGGTGGGGTTATTGTTGTTGCTTATGGTTATATTGTCTTCCTTCTTTGTGTGTTGGACCCTATTTGCCTGCACAATAATTTAAATTTTCAACTTTTTTGCTGTCATGACAACTAAGATAATCTTATTGAAGCTTTTTAAAAAATTGTTTAAACTTGTACTTTTAATTATCGGAGCTAGTTAAGATTTTGGGGGTTGTATCCAGGATTTCGAAAGGCGTCCTGTCTCATCACGCTCTTTTGAGGCTTCCTATAAACCAAAATAATTAGGGAAATTTTCACTCACTAATTGCATGTGGATTATAGAAATTATATGTTCTTGGGAATGCTCTGCTTGCTTTTTTTTCTGTATTTGATTTATCTACACCAGTGTCGGATTAAGTCCAAATGATTATTTATGTTAGCTTAACATTTAACAACAATATTTTCAGGGAAAACATACCGTCTTCGTGTACACAATGTTGGAGTCTCAACTAGCTTGAACTTCAGAATTCAGAGCCACAATCTGCTTTTGGCAGAAGTTGAGGGATCCTACACTGTGCAGCAAAATTACACTAGCTTGGACATTCATGCGGGACAATCTTACTCATTTTTGCTAACAACTGATCAAAATGCCAGCTCTGATTACTACATAGTCGCCAGTGCTCGTATGGTCAATCAAACGACTTGGCAGAAAGTTACTGGTGTTGCAATCTTGCGTTACTCAAATTCCAAAGGAAAGGCACACGGCCCCCTCCCAGACCCTCCACAAGATGAAAATGACAAGACATTCTCCATGAACCAGGCCAGATCAATCAGGTTTGCCCTTAAAGTTAATCTTAAATGTGATACGCTTCAGATGTCGGATCTTTTCAGTTTTTAGTACATATATAAATTACTTCTACCTAGAGCATTACTGTGTTAGGAAATGATTAGAAAATTAGTTATTCTTTCTATACCATGTATGTGAGCTGAAATGTTCTGTGGTCATATTGTGTAGGTGGAATGTGTCTGCTAGTGGTGCCCGTCCTAACCCACAGGGTTCCTTTAGATATGGTGACATAAATGTGACTGATGTTTTCCTCATACAAAACAAGCCCCTGTGAAGATAGGTGGGAAAAAACGCACCGCACTTAATGGGGTTTCATTTGTCAATCCTACCACACCAATGAGGCTTGCTGATAAGCACCATTTGAAAGGCATCTATAAGATGGACTTTCCCCACAAACCCTTGACAGGGGCCCCTCGCATGGAAACATCAATTATCAATGGTACTTACAGGGGATTTTTGGAGATCATCCTTCAAAACAATGCGTCCAAGGTCCACACTTACCACCTTGATGGATACAACTTTTTCGTGGTTGGGTAAGGATCCTCACTTCTTTAGCCTTTCCAATTATGTCACTGTTTACTTATTCGAACTTTCGAAAATTGTGAATTGAAGTTGAGTAGCCTTTATCTGAGCGTGAGCTTATTGGTTCATCTTAATCTTACCCTTTATCTTATTCTTTCAAGTGAAGAGAACACAACTATGTGATTATATATTATCTGTACTAACCATTCTTAATTTTTTTGGATGTTTTCAATACAGTATGGATTATGGTGAGTGGTCGAATAACAGTAGAGGAACATACAACAAATGGGATGGAATTGCTCGTACCACAGCACAGGTATCGATCTTGTTTTATTCTACTAATCCATGCTTCCTTTTTCATCTTACTCCATTTTGAAATCAATCAAGCTGTGGAAAACTTGAAAGATACCAGTAAGTTCAAAAAAGTTCATCTTATGAAAATACTAAACCTTGAAATTCCCTTCTGTAGGTTTATCCTGGGGCTTGGACTGCTATTTTGGTTTCACTCGATAATGTCGGTGTTTGGAATTTGAGAACTACAAACCTTGACTCATGGTATCTTGGACAAGAGACCTATATCAGGGTAGTCAATCCAGAAACCGCAGGCAATCCACAGTTGGCGTTGAAAACTGAGCTGCCTGCTCCTGACAATGTCCTATTCTGCGGTGCACTCAAGAAGTTGCAGAAGTATGTTCTTGTACCCCAATGTTCCATAAATTTACTCTGTATTTGCCTAACAAGTTATCCAAACCAATGGGCAAAAATGTCTTAGATACTACCTTTAGTGAGCTAATTGTTTCTTGGATTCAAGTGAGGGTATTATCAACATTTTGCCCCGGCCTGTTTGTTGTCCAACTGTTAGTCAATGCCAGACTCTCATTGTCTGCTTATCTGAATGTACAAGGAGACTCATAACGTTTTTTTTTGCTGTTTGTTTTCTGTACAGGCCTCAAGATATCTCTTCTGCAGCCATAAATCCTATCCAGCTCATCTTTACGTTGTTGATGATATGCGCGACCATATTTCATTTCCATTGAGGCATTATAACCCGGATGGATGTGATTGTTTAGTTTTCGGGAGCATGGTCTGTTGGTGAGATTTGCTTCTAGAGTGTGCATGTTTTTCTTTTTTAGGTTTGTCAATATGGATATCCACATTTCTTCGGCCCCCCCTTTTTTTATATCTTAGATTTTTTTTAATACTCTTAATGCTCCCAGAGTCTCTGTAGTAGCCTAATTCATGAGAGTAATCATTCTTTCTATTCCACGATTTATTTATCAAATGTAATCATGACTATTTATTTGTCTAAATTTCCATACTCAATAGAGTTCTTCTCCTTGTCACCAAGATGTCATGTTTATAAGTTCCTTGTCATTCTTGAAGAAGGTTCTGGATACAACATCCCTAACTGTTTTTACTCTTGTCGCTATGCGTCAGGAAGCATACATCTAGTCCTGACTATAGTTGTCAGAAATCAGAAGTACTATCTATCATGCTGTAACAACCTTTATACAAGTATAATGTTTTCCTGCAAAAGTTCTGAATGAAGCTGAACAGCCCCTTTATTTTCTAATGTACTGCCAAATCTGCAATTTCTCGTTTGAAATTACAATTTTTCGATGTCTTTTGTCCTACACAATTAGTGACCATAACAAAATGTAAGACATAAATTATGAAACACTAGAACAATTTTCCACTATTTGTGGCAGCCTCACGAATTCAACAACCACTTTAATTGCTCTGATTTTGTTGGATTAACCTAACCTTTAGCTTTTTGGACAATTTTTTTTATTTTTCCTAAACCGAAAAAGAAATAAGCCTGGGTGCTTCTAGAGCTGTTAAAAGTTGCCCGACCCGAAATACCGACTCAAACCCGGTTATTATCCGACCCATTTAAACCCGAAAAATTGGTTGACCCAAAACGTCGACCTGAAACCAACCCTTAGACCCGAGTTAACCCGAGTATGTGAGACACGGAACCCGAACATGAACTGACCTAGAGATGACCCGACCCGAATGTAACCCGTAAATTATTGACCTGAACCGAACCCGACTTAAACCGAAATTGACCCAAACCCGTTTTAACCCGTCAAAACCTGAACTTAACCCGAGTTATTACTTAACCTGACCTGAATTCAACCCGACCCGTTCCTAACCCGACCTGAATTTAACCCAACCTGTTACCAAACCCGACCCGAAATCGACCCTACTTGTTATTAACTTGACCCAAATTCAACCCGACTTGTTATTGACCCTACCCGAATTTAACCAGACCTATTACTAACCCGACCCAAAAATTCAACCCGATCTGTTACTAACCCGACTCAAAATCAACACATTTGTTATTGACACAACCTAAATTCAACCCAATTGTTCCTGACCCTATTTCAAATCACCTTAATGCAATTTAGACCACCTTATTATTGTTGATCAAAGCATTTTGTATAGGAGACCAAGTTGGTCCAGGCCAACAAAAGAAAAGGAGCATCATCCTCAAATTTAAGAGTTAAATATAATATATATTTGTTGCTTGGCCAAAGAAGATAACTATCTTCCCTAAATTATAGACTATAGTTTGCCTAGTATATTGTCATATATATTATAGTTCAAAGGAAATTAATTAACTTGATAAAAATGATAATTATCTATTCATAGTTAGTTGAACCCGAATATGACCTGACTTTGGAATTGACCCGACCTAACTGTAACCTACAAATTATTTGACTTGAACCATAACCAGACTTGAATCCGAGAATGACCAGACTTGGAAATGACCTAACCTGATTATAACCCGCAATTATTCACTTAAACCGAACCCAACTTGAACCCGGAGAATGACCCAACCTGATTATAACCCACAAATTATTGACTTGAACCAAAACCCGAACTAAAATCCGAGAATGAGCTGACCTGATTCTAACCAGCAAATTATTGACTTGAACCGAACCCGACTCGAACCCGAGAATTACCTTAACCCATTTTTACACGTGAAAACCCGAATTTAAACATGACCTATTGTTTACCCGATCCGAATGTAACCCGACCTAAACTCGACCCAACCCGATAAGAAATATGACCCGACGTGACCCGACTCAAGCATGACCAAACCCAAACCCGACCTGCATAGGTTGCGGAATTAATCTCAATTGACCCGACCCGAGTTGACTCGAACCACACTTACTAACCCAAACCCGACCCGTTTTACCCGAATTGACAGCTCTACCTAAAACCTCCAAAATTTCGCAAAAATTGTGGATATTAGCCTTCAATTTTGGAATTTTTTGACTTTTTTTTCACCCGAAAATAAAAATTGCCGAAATGTTTACCATGGTCCCTAATACCCTCCGGGATTCCAATTGGTTGGGTGAAACCATCCAATTTGCCTTTAAGCGAACCAATTACTGGTTTACAACTTGCACCAATATGATTAACTCAAGCCTACCACGAACATTTATAACAACATATAATGATCATATATGGTTCCAAACGACATTATATGACCCCGAGATGTTTTTACCTAAAATCTCAATGTTTTTTTGACACCGAGCAGTGAAACATTCGAAATTTCTCAAAAAGCGTGATATTAAAAAGGATTCCCCGCTAAATGGATAACGTTCGCTACCAATGGGAAATTTTTAATTGTCGTATCTTAAAATCCGATTTAGACTGACAGAAACCATAAATTTCATACTCAATAGATGAATAGATCTTTTTCATTTTATTCGTTTTAGATAGTGACAGGAGTTTATATACTATTCCATTCACGATACTGGAAAAATTATTCTTTTGTTTTTGTTCCAGCTCATAATCGGAACGAGTCACACATACACCCTAGTACATGTTCCTCGGCGCTGAGGGCATCCCCAAAGCGCGGGGATTTCGTTACATTTCTGATTGGCTGTCTTGTGTTTCTAATAAGTTGTTTAATAGTTGGCATGCTGAATCGTATACATAATGGGCTGGTTTAGATCAATCCTAACCGAAAGTATTTCTAGTTAATAGAATATTAAACCCAGAATATGGTAAACCCAGTAACAAGATAAAAATTTAAAATCTTTCGCTTTTTTTATTCATTTTATTCGACCGCGACAAGATCAATAATTCCATGGGCTTGGGCTTCTGTTGCTGACATAAAAAAAATCCCTTTCCATATCTTCAGATATAATCCATAAGGGTTTCCCCGTTCTTTGTCCATAAACCCTTGTGAGGATTTCGCGCAATTTCAAAAGTTCTTCCGCTTCCAGGAGAAATTCTCCCGTTTGGGCCTTAGCCTTTAAATTCGGAATTTTTTTTGTCTTTTTTTTTCACCCAGATATAAAAATTGCCGATAGTTTACCGTGTTCCCTAATACCCTCCGGGATTCCAATTATTGGGTGGGTGGAACCATCCAATTTGCCTTTAAACGACCAATTTACTGGTTTACAATTTGCACCGATTTCATTGATTCAAGCCTACCACGAACATTTATGACAACAAATAATGATCATATATGGTTCCAAACGACATTATATGACCCCAATATGTTTTCCCTAGAGTTTCAAGACTTTTCGACACCGGGCCCCGAAGACTAAAAAAAAATTCTCTAAAAAACTTGGATATATCCTTCAATTTTGGAATTTTTTGACATTTTTTGCCCGGAAATAAAAATCGTCAAAATGTTTACCATGGTCTCTAATACCCCCCGGGAGTCCAATTGGTGTGGGTGGAAACCATCCAATTTGCCTCTAAACAGCCAATTTACCGGTTTACAACTTGCGCCGATTTCTTTAACTCAAGTCTATTACAAATATTTATGACAACATATAATGAACATATATGGTTCCAAACGACATTACATTACCCCGAGATGTATCGCTTATAATCTAAAGGCTTTTCGATACCGGGACACGAAACCTCCAAATTTTCTCAAAAAGCGTGGATATTAGCCTTCAATTTTGGAAACTTTATTACTTTTTTTTGCCCGGAAATAAAAATTTCCGAAATGTTTACCATGGTCTCTAATACCCTCCGGGAGTCCAATTGGGTGGGTGGAACCATCCTATTTGCCTTTTAAACGGCCAATTTACCGGTTTACAACTTGCACCAATTTAATTAAATCAAGCCTATTACGAACATTTATGACAACATATAATGATCATATATAGTTCCAACTTCCAAACGGCATAATATGACCCCAATATGTATCCCATAAAATCTCAAAACTTTTCGACACCGGGCCTCGAAACATCCCAAATTTCTCAAAAAGCATGGATTACAATTTTGGAATTTTTTGACTATTTTTCGCCCAGAAATAATAATTGTCGAAATGTTTACCATGGTCCCTAATTCCCTCTGAGAAAACCAATTGGGTGGGTGGAATCATCCAATTGGCCTTTAAACGACATTTTTACCGGTTGAAAACTTGCATCGATTTCATTAATTCAAGCCTACCACGAACATTTATGACAACAAATAATGATCATATATGGTTCCAAACAGCATTATATGACCCCGAGATGTATCCCATAGAATTTCAAGACTTTTCGACACCGGGCCATGAAACCTCCAAAATTTCTCAAAAAGCGTGGATATTATTAGCCTTCAATTTTGGAATTTTTTGACTTTTTTTCACCCGTTATTTAAATTGGCGAAATGTTTACAATGATCCCTAATGTCGTCCGGGAGTCCAATTGGATGGGTGAAACCATACAACTTGCCATTAAACGACCAATTTACCGGTTTACAACTTGCACCGATTTCATTAACTCAAGCCTATCACGGACATTTATGACAGCATATAATGATCATACATGGTTCTAAAAGTAATTATGTGACCCCGAGATGTATCACCAAAAATCTAAAGGATTTTAGATATCGGGACCCAAAACCTCCAAAATTTCTAAAAAAGCGTGGATATTAGCCTTCAATTTTAGAATTTTTCGACTTTTTTTCGCCCTAAAATAAAAATTGCCAAAAAGTTTACCATGATCCCTAATACCCTTCGGGAGTCCAATTGGGTAGGTGGAACCATCCAATTTGCCTTTAAACGACCAATTTTTCAGTTTACGTCTTGCATCGATTTCACTAATTCAAGCTTACCACGAACATTTATGACAATATATAATGATCATTTATGGTTCCAAACGACATTATATGAACCCAAAATTTATTCCCTAAAATCTCAAATCTTTTCGATACCGGGCCCCGAAACCTCCAAAATTTCTCAAAAAAACGTGGATATTAGCCTTCAAGTTTGGAATTTTTTGACTTTTGTTCTCCCGGAAATAAAAATTGTTGAAATGTTTAACATGTTCCTTAACACCCTCAGGGAGTTTCAATAGGTTGGGTGGAACCATCCAATTTGCCTTTAAACGACCAATTTACCAGTTTACAACTTGCACCAATTTCATTAACTCAAGCCTACCACGAATATTTATGACAACATATAATGATCATATATGGTTCCAAACGGCATTATATGACCCCGGGATGTATCCCCAAAAATCTCTAGGATTTTCAACACCAGGACTCGAACCCTCCAAAATTTCTCAAAAAGCGTGGATATTAGCCTTCAATTTTGAAATTTTTTGACTTTTTTCGCCTGTTAATAAAAATTACCAAAATGTTCACCATGTTCCCTAATACCCTCCGGGAGTCCAATTAGGTGGGTGGAACCATCCAATTTGCGTTTAAATGGCGAATTTACTTGTTTACAACTTGCGCCGATTTCATTAAGTTAAGCCTACCACGAACATTTATGATAACATATAATGATAATTTATGATTTAAAACAGTATTATATTACCCCGAGATGTATCTCCTAAAATCTCAAACCTTTTCAAAACCGGGTCCGGAAACCTAAAAAATTTCTCAAATAGCGTGGATATTAGCCTTCAATTTTGGAATTTTTTGACTTTTTTTCGCCTAAGAATAAAAAATTTCCAAAATGTTTCCGTGGTCTCTAATACCCTCCGGGATTCCAATTGGGTAGGTGGAACTATCCAATTCGTCTTTAAACGACCAATTTACCGGTTTACAACTTGCACCAATTTCATTAACTCAAGCCTTCCACGAACATTTATGACAACATATAATGATCATATATGGTTCCAAACGACATTCTATGACCCGATCTGTATCTCTTAAAAATCTCAAGACTTTTCGACAACGGGCCTTAAAGTAGGCACCAAAATTTATCAAAAAGTTAAGCGTTAATTTTTTGGAATTTTTAGACTTATTTTTCGCCAAGAAATAAAAATTGCCAAAAATGTTTACCATGGTTACTAATACTAAGCAGAGTCCAATTGGGTGGGTTGAACTATCCAATTTCCCGAGATTTATCCCCTAGAATTTCAAGACTTTTCAACACTTGTACCGAAACCTTCAAAATTTTGAAAAATGCGTGAATTTTGGAATTTTTTTGCTTCTCTTCGCCCGAAAATAAATATTGCTGAAATGTATAACATGGTCCCTAATACCCTTCGAGAGTCCAATTGGATAGGAGGAATCATCCAATTTGCCTTTAAACATCCAATTTACCAATTTACAACTTACATTGATTTCATTAACTCAAGTCTACCATGAACATTTATGACAACATATATTGATCATATATAGTGTACGACATTATATTACCCCAAGATATATCCCCTAAAATCTTAAGGCTTTTAAACACCGGGCCCCGAAACCTCCAAAATTACTCAAAAATCGTGGATTTTAGCCTTCAATTTTGGATTTTTTGACTTATTTTCATTCGGAAATTAAAATTATAAAATGTTTGCCATTGTCCCTAATACCCTCCGGGCTTCCAATTGGGTGGATGGAACTATCCAATTTTCCTTTAAACAGTTAATTTATCGGTTTACAACTTGCATTGATTTTATTAACTCAAGCCTACCACGACATTTATGACATCATATAATGATCATATATGGTTCCAAACGGCATTATATGACCCGAAATTTATCCCCTAAAATCTCAAGCCTTTTCGACACCGGGCCCCCAAACCTCCCAAATTTCTCAAAAAGCGTGGATATTAGCCTTCAAATTTGGAATTTTTTGACTTTTTTCTCCCGGAAATAAAAATTGTCGAAATATTTATCATGGACCCTAATAACCTTCAAGAGTCCAATTGGGTTAGTGGAATCATCCAATTTGACTTTAACGACCAATTTACCGGTTTACAAATTAATAGGGTTTTATTAAATCAAGCCTACTACGACCATTTATGACAACATATAATGATCATATCTAGTTCCAAACGGCATTATATGAGTCGAGATGTATCCCTTAAAATATCCAGACTTTTCTACACCAGGCCCAAAACCATCGTAATTTCTCAAAACACGTAGATATTAGCTTTCAATTTTGGAATTTTATGACTTTTTTTAGTCCGGAAATAAAAATTGCAAAATGTTTAACTTAGTCACTAATACCCCGCGGAGTCCAATTGGGTGGGTTGAACTATCCAATTAGCCTTTAAACGTCCAATTTAACGATTTACAACTTGCACCGATTTCATTAATTCAAGCCTACCACGATTATTTATGACAACAAATAATGATCATATATGGTTCCAAACGGCATTATATGACCCCGAGATGTATCCCATAGAATTTTATGACTTTTCAACACTGGACCCAAAAACCCTTAAAATTTCTCAAAAAGCGTGGATATTAGCTTTCAATTTTGGAAAATTTTGACTTTTTTCGGCTCTTAAATAAAAATTGCCAAAATGTTTACCATGTTCCCTAATACCCTCCGGTAATCCAATTGGGTGGGTGGAACCATCCAATTTTTTAAACGATCAATTTACCAATTTATAACTTGCACCGATTTCATTAACTCAAGTCTACCACGAACATTTACGACAAAAAATAATGATCATATATGGTTTAAACGACATTATATGACCCTAAGATTTATTCCCTAAAATCTCAAGGATTTTCAATACCGGGCCCCGAAACCTACAAAATTTTCTTAAAAGCGTGGATATTAGCCTTTATTTTTGGAATTTTTACTTTTTTCGCCAGGAAATAATAAAAACTGAAATATTTACCATAGTTCCTGATACCCTTCGGGAGTCCAATTGGGTGGGTGGAACTATCCAACTTGCCTTTAAAGTTTAAACAGCCTATTTACCGGTTTATAACTTGCACCGATTTCATTATATCAAGCCTACCACGAACATTTATAACAAAAAATAATGATCAAATATGGTTCCAAACGACATTATATGACCCCGAGATGTATCCCCTAAAATCTTAAGGCTTTTCGACACCAGGCCCTTAAATCTTCAAATTACTCAAAAATCGTGGATATTAGCCTTCAATTTTGAATATTTTTGACCATTTTTTGCCCAAAAATAAAAATTGCCGAAATGTTTACCATGATCCCTAACACTGTCCGGGAGTCCCATTGGGTGGGTGGAATCATCCAATTCGCCTTTAAACGATTAATTTATTGGTTTACAACTTGCACTAATTTCATTAACTCAAGTCACCACGAACATTTATTACAACAAATAATGATCATATATGGTTCCAGACGACATTATATGACCCCCGATATGTATCCCCTAGAATTTCAAAACTTTTCGATACTAGGCCTCGAAACCTCCAAAATTTCTCAAAAAGCGTGGATATTAGCCTTCAATTTTGAAATTTTTTTGACTTTTTTTCGCCCGAAAATAAAAATTGCCGAAGTGTTTACCATGGTCCCTAATTCCCTCTGAGAGTCCAATTGGGTGGATGGAACCACCCAATTTGCCTTTAAACTACCAATTTACCGGCTTACAACTTGCACCGATTTCATTAATTCAAGCCTACCACAAACATTTATGACAACAAATAATGATCATATATGGTTCCAAACGGCATTATATGACCCCGAGATGTATCCCACAGAATTTCAAGACTTTTCGACATCGGGCCCTGAAACCTCCAAAATTTCTCAAAAAACGTGGATATTTTGGGGATATTTCTCAAAATTTCTCAAAAACCCAAATTTTCTCAAATTTTCTCAAAAACCTTCAATTTTGGATTTTTTTGACTTTTTTTCGCCCAGAAATAAAAATTGCCGAAATGTTTACCATGGTCCCTAATAAATTCCGGGAGTCCAATTGGGTGTCTGGAACCACACAATTTGCTTTTAAACGGCCAATTTACCGGTTTACAACGGGCAATTTAATTAACTTGTACCGAACCCGACTTGAACCGAAATTGACCCAAACTCGTTTTAACCCAAATTTAACCCGACTTGTTACTAACCTTACCTGAATTCAACCCGAACCATTCCTAAACCGACCCGAATTTAACCCAACCTGTTACAAAACCCGACCTGAAATCAACCCGACTTGTTATTGACCTGACCCAAATTCAACTCGACTTGTTATTGACCCGACCCGAATTTTACCAGACCTATACTTACTCAACCCAAAATTTCAACCCGATCTATTAGTAACCCAACTCGAAATTAACACAACTTGTTATTGACCCGACCTAAAATCAACCCAAATTGTTCTGACTCGATTTCAAATCACCTTAAATGCAATTTAGACCAACTTATTATTTTTTATCAAAAATTTTGTCTAGGGAGACCAAGTCGGTCCAGGACAGCAAAAGAAAGGAGCGTCATCCTCAAATTTAAGAGTTAAATATAGTATATATTTGTTGTATGTTCAAAGGAGTTAATTATCTTCCTAAATTACAGACTATAATTCCCTAGTATATATATAGTAGAAAAAAAAAATTAGCTTGATAAAAATGATAATTATCTATTTATAGTTAGTTGAACCCGAATATGACCTGACTTGGAAATGACACGACCTGATTGTAACCTGCAAATTATTGACTTGAACATAACCCGACTTGAATCCGAGAATGACCCTACTTGAAAATGACCCAACCTGATTATAACCCGCAAATTATTGACTTGAACCAAGCCCTACTTGAACCCGAGAATGACCCGACTTGAAAATGACCCGACCCCAATATAATCCGCAAATTATTGACTTGAACCGAACCCGACTCAAACCCGAGAATGACCCGATCTGATTCTAACCAGTAAATTATTGACTTGAACCGAACCATAGAATTACCATAACCCGTTTTAAACCCGAATTAAACTCGATCTATTGTTCACCCGACCCGAATATAACCCGACCTGTTATTAACCCGACCTAAACCCTACCCAAACCGGATCAGAAGTATGACCCGACGTGACCTGACTCAAGCATGACCCAACCCAAATCCGACCCGCATAGGTTATGGAATTAATCCGAATTGACCCGACCCGAGTTTACCCGACCCACTCTTACCGACCCAAACCCGACCCATTTACCCAAATTGACAGCTCTAGGTGCTTCTTATGGACCATAACACTCTGGGTGGCCACTTGGATTGTTTGAATTGTAGTATGCCTTTACACTGTTTATGTATATGTCTCTTTTCATTGACTCAAGGTCGCCATGGACCTTTATGTGACCGATTAATGAAACAATAATTATGACTTAAAGATGCAGTTCTATAGTCTTGAGATTTTTTTACTTTGGATCCCGAAAGCTCCGAAAGTGGGTCCTATTTCACGTAATAGCCTTCAAATTGGCTTGCAAAGAATGTTTTCGGACCCGACAAGATTATGATTCTAGGTTATATCCGGAGTTCCAAGAAAGGCCTAAAGAGGCATTAGACCTTTATTTTTTTTTTTTTTTTTTTGTACTCAAGGATACAAAGGTACGAGCCTATAGAAGAGATCCTGTCTAGTAAGGTCGTGACCTTTAATTTTTAAAGTACAGAAAATAAATTAAACATTAAAAATTAAAATCATATCTTTAATGTTCTAAATACAAAAATACAAATGGTTAAGTGAATGTGAACCCATTAAAGTTCGAAATAAAATGGTTCAATTTCAACAACGAGAGAAACGGGATCAGAAGTTTGGGTCTATGATTTTTTGGGCCTTAGAAGGAGCTAGGCCTTATGTGAAGGCTTGCCACATATAAAAAATTTGTATTGGGCTCGCATAATCTGGGTGCGATGTAAATTTGGTCCCAGGGTATTTATCTGTTGGGCCGTCACTTTGTCACTGGATCATGTTTGCCAAGTTGTGTGTTATTCTCTCTTCATTTACGTTGGCCAACCTTTATCAAAGTAAAAGGTGATGCCCCAAACAAGCCTTTTGTAATTATTTAATCAATCTTAAATCTTTGTCCTATAGTCCTATATAAACTTTTTTTGTTAATGCATATTTGAGCAATTATTACTAATCTACTCCAACATTAATAATCACACACATTGAATCGTTTTTTTCTTTAATAGGCACATTGAATCGATTTTTATTATATATTGATAAGTATTCATGATGAAACTACTTTTTTCTCTCAATTTTTCAAATGACACAAAAAAAAAAAAAAAAAAAAAAAAAAAGAATACTTCTTGATTGTATAATTGTATTATTGAAGCAAGAAATTGCTTTTTTTTTTTTTTGGGTAGATGAGAGTTGAGAGTAGTGTTAAGCATCCAATGCAACAAAAAAAAAAAAAAAAGTTTGCAAATGACTTTGGATGGACTTTATAGGTCATGTCAAATATATGGCTACTGTGTACCCTATTATCAAAAGCTTCATATTGACCCCATCCAAAAAAACAAAGCTAGCCACACACACAATATCTTCAGGTAATCATGTAAAGTATTCTACTGATCTCCCTCCGCAAAATCATATTGTGGTATGATTAAAGTTTATTTAATATAGGAAATACGAAGTGCTTAATAATTTTATTTCCTTTAGTTGCGATTTGTGAGATGGATTCTTGATCATATAATTTGTATTACTATACTTCACTATTCTATCTACATTAAAAAGATTTTATGTCTTAATTATAGTGGTATGATTAAAGTTTCCAATATGGACTTAAAAAACTACTAATATAAATTGGTGTACTATTTATGAATAGTGGGAATAGTGCATTTGTCTTTGCTCCCTGAGCACCTGCAGAACCAAATTCATTTAAACCATCTTTATCATCCCATCATTCTTTGTGAATGCCTTTTCCCTTTTCCACTTCTACTTTTAGGTCTTCCTGGCAAAAGACAATTTCTTTTTCAACAAACTTTGAAGCAAAATAAGATAATTATTGACTATGCAAACTATTTTATTGCTTTGTATTTGTTAATGGTAGGCAAATGCCATTTAGAAAAATATAATTAATTTATCCCTTTCTCTCTTATTAGTATTTACCATGTTTTCATTGACGAGCATTCATTTTTAAATACAATCATTAACAAATGTTTTTTTTTGCTCCCGATTAATACGCCTAGCTAAAACACCTAAGAACTATTAACCCTTACAATTCGAATTATATGAAGTATAATTATATTTTTGTTATAATTCAAATGCAAGATATTGATCCAAGGTCTTACAATTGATATTTGCATATTCATAAAGTAAATTAATAATTAGGGTTTGGTAGTTTCTTAGTGTTTTTAATCTAAATCTGAATGAGCAACAATTGTTCGTCACCTTGTTGGTTAAATTAAAGCTCTTATAACCGTTCAAAAAAAAAAATTAAAAAAAAAAAATTAAAGCTCTTATAATAATGGAAACCTAATTGTTTGTAAGATGGAACAATTCAATACTCGATTTAGAACGTCATTAGGCTAATTTCATTATTCTCCTCCTGGATGAATTTGAGTGTAAGCCCTTTGAAAAGATTAACTTCATTAAAGTTGCTGGTGTACATCATGGCTTATCTATCAGCCTTGAAAAGGAGGATTTGATAAGATTGCATTAGAGTTAGAACCCTAATAGGCACACAGTAGGAGGTAGGACTACCAATAAGGATTGTTGAGACATCTTTAATTAGGATGTCCTTAGCTTGTAGAAAAGGGATCATGTCACATTATCACATTTGAATATATATGAATAGCCCACATATATATGAATTTCCCTTTTTTTTTAAATAATAAATTCATGGATTAAGAAATAAGATATCCGAATAATAGTTTTATATACTAGCTCACTTCATTCCATTATTGTTCTTTACTTCTTTTGATTAGGATTCTTTTAAAAGACCAAAATAAAAAGAAGTAAATATATCTAGGACGAAGAGTAATAGAGTCATATTCATGTGTTCCATGAGCAAGGATACCTTATATATTAGGTTGGTCACTTTAACCTACATGTAGTTAAATTAATTTCTTTTCGAAATTTTAGCATCGATCAGTTAAAACATGTACAAAATTTTAAATAATGCTCTTGAGAGCATCATACTCTACACTTCCCAATTTGATCTAGCAAAAACAATATACAAACAAAAATAAATAACTAACACGGCGATATATAGTAAATAACATGTTAGTTGAATCTAAAATGAGAGTACTATATTGTTATAAACAAAAAAAATCACATTGTTGTTGACAAGTTATAATATAATGAGTTCAGCTATGTTCAGATAAGCTTTGATAAGTTAAGTTCAGATTAGTGAAAATCAGGCGAATGAACACACCCGTATTGTACTTGCAATTAGTTAATTTCAAGAAACATATATAGTTAAAAATTGTGTTATTTTATGTTCATATAACTCGTTTCTTTTTTCCTTTGCATTGTTAGTTTCAAATGTTAGTTATTTATTTTGGTTCAAACACATGTTAAGTTCTTTGTTATTCAAGATGACAAACAGAATGGCACATACAGATGCACGTAATGTGCGGTGTTTATTAGTTGACAAAATTGATTTTTATATACAAAGTATACACCAATTTCTCGTATAAGCTAGCAAAACACACAAGCTAGTTCAAGTACAAACCAACATGCATCTATTTCAAACACCCTAAACCAACTACCACGTACAATTACTTTCCTAATTATGTATCAATTCTTATTAAAGGAAGGTTATTTTTGTACTAGCAAATGTTTTTGATTAATTGATACACTTGCAATCACACCACAATATCTACATACATTATTGTAGCATGAATTATTAAACAATAATATAATATTAACAAGTACAACGAACAAATAATTCATGGAATTAAAGAGTAATAGGTCAATTTTAATAAAGCAAAGGTGTACTATTATACAACATCAAACAGATTTCATTGAATATTACTGGTGGGTTATGAAGATATCACAAAAGCTGAGAGAGCTTAATAATAAGCCAATCATCTGGATCGGATATCAAAATTAATAACCCACCTAATTACATTCATTAACGACAACGATGGCGACTCGATCTTATGAAGAACATACAGAAGAAGTAGCCTAGCTAGCTACAGAAATTAAAAAGCATAATCAGCATATATAAGTTTTGGTTTTACTAAGGAGAGACGACGCCAACTTTAGCTTCAGCAGCGAAAAATCTACTCTTAGGCGGATATCTTCTCCAGCTTCCTACTTCCATCAATAACATAAAATAGCAAAAGTTTCAGTTGAAAAAAATATATGTATTTCATAAATAAAATAAATGAGTCTAGAATATTTTTTTTTTTTTTTGCCCTAAAAATGAGAATGATGACTGGAATATATGAAGAATTACCTGGGGATGGTGAGGGCGCATGTTACTTGTCCTTTTCACCGTCGTTCCGGCATCAACCCAAAATGGATGTGGGGAAAGTGGGCCCACTGTTTGATTTAACATATTTAGAATATTTTTTTCAGCCATTTTTCAAAATTTTTTTACTCATACATACAGTAAACTGTCATGAAACCCTAACATTTGACTTTGGAACTTAACACGATTAAGTAGATGCTAGTAATAATCCAGCATTTTTGATTTGGCAGTAAAAGTCACAGGGTTGGTTCCGAGAATTCATTGTCAAATCTCATTTACATCATTTATTTTCAATTACTATTTACTTATTTAGCATGTAAATGAAGCCAAAAAGGAGTTCGTTGTACTGTATTAATTTCATCACATAATTGAGTTGTATATATAAAAAAATAGGAATTAGGATCCAATAAGACTAGCTAGCAAAATCGATAACCATAAAAATCTATGAAATTTGGGAACTTTTTTTCACAAATTACAATGCTTGAAACATGTTATACTAAGCCAAGAGCAACATAGATGATTAGTGAAGAGTACAATAAGTAAACTTACATTCTTGGCAGCAGCACTGAAAGCCTCTCTATGAGAAATATCAGGATTTTCAGCCTTAATACGCTGGATTTCCTCTCTGCACATATGAAGTACAATTCATTTTGAGGTTTCAGACATACACATATTTATTCGAAAAACAAATTACTCGTATTATAGAGTTAAATTGAAAGAGAACGATTGCTCACTTGATGAATCGGTTGTAAGCTGAAGGCACTCTTTGTCTTTTTTCCGGTGCTGTTGTAAACCAAATGCAAATTTAGCAAAAAATATTTAAATAAGTTTATATATGAATACTAATAGAAAATTAGAAACACTTTAAATATGAAAAAATAGTTAACCAAAAGATAAAAATAAAAAATTAAATTCAAGAGTTCAAACTTATGGATATTTTCTTAATGTCATATGCATAAGTGCATAACATGTTTAAAGTATAAAAGTGTTATTAATAACAAATCATGCATAATTTTCAATATGCTCCATATTGACACCTTTAGGAAATCTATATTTTTTTTTTTTCAATTTTCGTATAAACTTCCTAAACTTATAGGAATATTGCAAAACTAACTTTTTTATATTAATTTTATGCAATGATGATTGTATAGACACAAACAACTGTACAAGTAAATGATTAATACTTTACCCTAAACTTCCGGAAGACAATGATAGTAATATCTCTTTCATTCACTCACTGATCGACATATAAAGACAAAAACACAAAAACAATATCATCTTTATAACCTGTCCTTGGTTTATTGGTTAAAGAAGGTATTAATTACAGTATTATCCTTTTCTACCATGTTAACCCATTTGTTATGAACCTCAAACAAACCCCTCTATCATCTCTAAAAGAAACATCCATGTTTCTTTGCTCTTTCATATGTCTTCTTCATTCGATCCGATCAATATGAACAAATTAATAATTGACATGTGCCCTAACCAATTCATTTATTGAAGCAATCAATTAAGAATTCCGATTTTGAAAAAAAAAGGACTTCATCTATGTAAATAAAAATAGATTAAACGTTTGTATATTGCCTAGACTTTTCACACATTTCACTACCGAGTACAATTTAACATAAGAAAAATTCAATACTCCTTAAAATAAAAAAAAAATTGTGACTTATATATATTGCATACCAGCGACCACTAGCTAGTATATAGTAGTTTGTGACATTTATATGTACAAAAAAATTATATGTACAGAAAGAAACTGACCAAAAACAAGTTCGTTGTTGGTTTAAATTTAAAAAAAAAAAAAAAAAAAAAAAAAAAAAAAAAAAATTGATTAAGGAGCAATAGCTAGGCCAAAGTAGAGAGTAAGAAAGTCTTGATCCAGTGCTGAAACAAACACTGAATCAATGACAAAGTTGCTGCAAAAAGTTGACATAGGCATTAAAGGAACATCCCTCCATATCCCCACCCCCCTTTTCTCAGCTCCTCCTTAAACAAATTTCAATTAATTAATTAATTAACTAACATGGAGTATGTACTACTTGAGAGTTGAGATAGATGAATTACGTCTGTTAGTGGTAGGAGCCCTTGGAAGCTCGTTTGAACCGCCTCGGCTTGATGATGGATTCATGTAGCTAGATGCACCATTTGATTGTGTTAGTGAGAAATTTGGTGCTTGATTTGGCATCTCCCCCTATAATAATAATAATCAATGAAGAATTAGAATCTTGTTATTATGCTTGAATATGATCATTTAACTTACACCAATTAAATCAGGTTATATTCAATTAACATACTAGTATAAACAAATTGTGGGCTTTCTGAATTGCTAAAAATAGAAACCCTAGCTAATAAATTGGATAGTAGTAATACCAGACGATAATGGGAGTTTGGAGAGTAGTAGTTATGATGATGAGGCAAGTGATACTGACTAGCCGGCGGCGGCTGAAGTAGTAGAGATCGTGTGTTCACCGGCAGGAGATGCGTGCAGTGCCCACATCGAACCGTCACCGTCTTGTACAAGCTGCTTGATGGCACACTTACCTGTCCAAATTATTACATTATTTATTTTTTTTTCCAATAGTTAGTTTTCATAAATTAAAACCCTAAAATAAAATCATATACCTACAACAATAACAAACATAGAAGTAGATTAGGGATAGTTACAACAATAAAAACCAATTAATTAAGTAATAAACCGAGTATCTCGGCCCGGTATTAATCATATACATCAAGTAGTATAGATATTGAGATGACGAAGAAATCGATCGAATTGAATGAATAAATAAGAGAGTGGTATGTATGTAGTGAGAAGAGAATGATGAATGATGAAAAGAGCGAGGAGAAAGAATACCGCAAGGACGGTCTCACAGCGAGTGCATTGGAGATAACAGAGTTGTTCAGAAGGATGGAAGTGGTCCAATGACAAGCTTGTTGTTGTTGTTGTTGTTGTTGTTGTTGTTGAAGAGGCGGCAATATTAGAGCTTGACATTTCCTTGGATAGATCTCTTTCTTTTTAAATTGATTTGAAATTTGATCAATCCTTTGATTTTCTCAGATTTGATTTGATTTGATTTGACAGATGAAACCCCAACACCTTGGATCCTTTCTATTTATTAATTTCCTTTTTCTTTTCAGCTTATTATTACAGTACTACCAGTACTGTTTTTCAGCTTTGTGTTTGTTTTAATTTTCTTCTCAGAATCAAATACAGGTGATCTGAGTGGGAAGAGAGAGAAGTATGTAGATACTAGATAGTGGGTATTCAAGGGCTGTTCTTGATCTACTACTTAATTATAAGAGAGAGAAGTAGATACTTGCTTATCTCTTCTTCATTTTCATTCATCCCTATTCTCTAATTTGTTCCTTTATGTTTCCTTTTATAACCCATTTCCCTCTACTTGTATATCATCTTAATGCATGTCATGTCTACCACTATACATGTCATGTACTTTGATTCATTTCTTAAACGTACCTTATGTATGTGGTGTGCACCTCATTCTATCTAACATTATATGTGTCATGTAAATTAAATTAAACCTCATTTTTTTTACTTATATATGTATGTTTTATTCTATCTAATGTTATGTATGTGACAAACACTTCATTCAGCCTAAAGCTATGTATGTGATGTACACTTCATTCTGTCTAAAGCTATGAATGTAATGTACACTTCATTCAATCAAAGATTGTGTATGTGATGAGCACGTAATTTTAATTGATCTAAACATTATGTATGTGACGTATTATTCACTTGTCCAGTACGAAGTATGTGATATTGTGATGTATTCTTCCATTGTGTTCATTAACATTATGTATATGGCTTGGCCCTGGTGTATACTACTTCATTCATTCGGTCTAATGTTATGCATATGGTGTATACTTCGGTTTATCTAACATTATGTATGCGAGATACTTTACTCAATCTCACTATAAAATGACCTCTACGTTTTTGGACTACTATCCGATTGATCCCAAATTTAATGCATGATTTGTAACAATTGTTTTAACAGTACCTTTTACTCATTTATATTAGTGTTAGAGATGTGTCTATAACTGATGTGCTAGTTGCTTATAGTCAGAGAAGACACTTATTATGGTTTTATGGACAATAGTAATGACATATACGATCTTCTACTTTCCTTTGTATGCCAAAATTTCTAGCGAATCCTTAATGCCATTATATAAATTGTCCTAACTCATTAATTAACAATATTGATTTTTTAACACAATCATTGTTCTGCATAATATCTTTGAATCCAATCATAACTAGTGCATGCTATTCAGAATACATGATAACCTTTTTCAACATTCCAAATAGTCTTATGCCTAACTAAAGGGATAACTGACCACAAAAAAAAATGTTGCCATTTCAAATTAAATTGTGTATATATCTCCAGGTGTCACTCTTTTAACCTTATAAAATAAGCAAAAAGTCCAATATATATGTGTAAATGGGTTCAATTCATTCAATTCTAATAAACTATAAGGTGCAATTAGGTCGATCTAACAAGATCCAATCGGCTAGGTTCAATAAGCTTCAACCATATCTAATAACTTCAGATAAGTTCATAAGACGTCAATTGAAAAGAACGCACAATTAAGAAATTGGGAAATGGTGAGAAATTAGACAAGAACATAAGAAAAAGTGAAGATTGGAAGAGAAGACACTACATGATTACATGGGATCCCTAAACAACAGAAGAAGGATGGGATAGAGAGTATGTGAAAACATGTAGGGATTGTAACAAGCAAGTAAGAAGTTGGATCCATAGAAGTATGTGAAGGTTAGAGCGGTATTCCCAAAGTATCCAAGTATAGTAGTCATAGATTATAGAATAGCATGTATTTGTGTGAATTGAGAGATGAAGAAAAATGAAGAAGAAGAAGAAGCAGAAGCGGCAGATATGGGAGAAGACTTAGAAAGTGACATTTGCATAATGTTTTCATCATTCACTTGTTGCTTTCATACTTATTAATTAGGGGCTACCACCCCACCTTACTTTTATTTGCTTCTTCAATTCTATGTGGTTCTTATTTTCTTCTCCCTTTTTTATTTTTTGTCCTTTATTTATTAATTTATTAATCTTAGGATGATAAAACAATATATGGCTCTTTTTTTCAATAGGTCAACCCGCTGTAATTTCTATAATATGGGCAAGTTTACACTATTACTTTAATACCTTACCTGACGACTTGTAAAGTAGTAACACTATAGCTCCAAACTACAAACAATAAATAATTAGCCTTACCACTTTCTTTTGATTTCATTGGTATGTACGATTGTATATTATTTGTAGATAGTTATATTAGTCAAGAAACACCTAAGTTGATAAATATCGAGGGAGAGGCCTCTTACATGCGCAGTAGTTGCTCGATGTGGTAACAATATAATGGAGAAAAGACTAACATCTAAACGATTAACAAATAATTGAAGAAATAATCAAATATTATTTACTTGGCAGATATAGATATTAGTTGCAGATGTGGTAACAATGGAACTTCTCGTAATCTTAAATTGGTCCTATATGCTATGTTAGCTAGGTTTCATTAAGTTTTGTATAGTATATAATGTTTTGTATAACCATTTGAAAAATATCATGCAAGTAGAGAAGAAACCACCAAATCCATAAAGTTACTAATCAATTCATAACCATTAATAAGCAATATCAATACATCACATTCCCTCGCAAGACTTATTTGTCTTGGGATCACATTCACATGCCTTATCCTCTCAAGAGACATAAATGTATTGGATCCAAATATCCGATCTCATTTTAATAGACTCGATTGTATATTCATTATTTTGGATCATGGAAAACCTGATTAATTTTATATCACGAACGATCCATAATCAATTATTGGAATAAAACAAAATGAGGAACAAAAACCTTTTAAGTTATTGGAGTTTTAATGTTCTTTTAACAAATTTTTTTTAAAGAAAAATGTCTGATTATAAGATAGTCAAGTTGAGGAAATCTATAATAATTTTTATGGTAACTCTTTTAAGATAACAATTTGTAATGAGTTTGATTGTATTTTGATGTGTAAATTCTAATGCATACATGCTATGAGGGCTGATCGACATGAACTTTTTTTTTTTTGTTGACAAGAGGGCTGATATGATTAATCTAATATATTATAAGTGTTTTTTAAGGATAAAATTTATGTTAGAAAATAGTAATTTTCGTAATTTTAGGTAACGTTAGATAGTTTTAGGTTACTAAGGGTATGTACTGTTCTAATTTACTGAAATAAGTTGAACTGAACTGAACTGAAATTAAGCTGAATAGAACATACCTTAACTTTAACCCGTATTTGATGCAATGCAAAATATTTGAATGAAAATTTAGTTTTCAAGGAAAACACATTAATAAGATAGCTTTCCTTTATTTGGTTCTTACAAGAAAAGTTAAAGAGAAATCAAATATGGGAGTGAAACAGGGGATGAATTAGAGGAAAGTAAGTAGAAACTATGGTTTCCCTTGTTTTGTAAAAAATATGTTTTCTACCATCATGGATGCTAATTTACACCTTTCACAATTGTAACAAAAGAAAATGAAAAATAATGAAAAAATCATTTCAATGAAACTATTGTAAATTAAATCCAATAGGGCCTTAACGAAAGTCCAACTTAATCAAGAATTTTGTGTTTTGAAAATTTGATTAGGCAAAGACAAAGTAAATACCTAAGATAATAGTACTCATATGCTTAAATAGCCAAATGAATTTGAACTCTCACCTTTCTTAGACCCTGTTCTCTCCACCTTAAAAAAATAATATTGAGTAAAAATAATTTCAATTTAGTAAAAATAAGTTCAGTTCAGTAAAATAATTTCAGTTTCTTAAAAAAGAATTATAATAGAAAATCAGTAAAAATAATTTCAGTTCAGCAAAAATAATTTTAGTTCAGTAAAATTAATTTAATTTCAGTAAAAATAATTTAAGTTCAGCAAATATAATTTTATTTCGGTAAAAATAATTTCACTTCAGCAAAAATAAGCAAAAATAAGGTGAATAGAACAAGGTCTTATTCCACTTAAGGGCTATCCGATATACACATAAAAATTACACCTCATAACGAATATACTATGTATTGGTGTACGGTGAATTTTATAAAGAAAGAAAAAGAAAAACGTACGAGTGGTAATTAATTACTCCGTAGTTAGATGAGAAAGCGTTTGATGCGGAAGCAAAAACCCGCGGATAAAAAGCCTACATTCATTCATTTTAAACCTCCGGATCCGTCTCCGCCTCATCTGGGCTATACAATCATACATTATACAGTAAACAGTACTCGTATTTAATTTAATAATCTTAGGATATTATGTTTTTTTTTCTTTTTAATTATACTTTTTACGATTTGACCACTCAATCACTCTCTACTTTTGCATGCAGATGTGAATTTAATTCAGTAAAGCCAAATATCTGCCTTCCTGTCTCAGCTTTGTCCTATTAATTCTTTTCTACCACTATACTACTCTTTTTATCCATAAATAAAAATTAAGGTGTCGTTTGGTTGTTATGGGAATTTACTTTTCATAGGAATTTGTATTTTATGGGAATTAAATTCCTACATCAAATTCATGGGAATTGCTTAAAATTATTTGGTTGACATAAAGGAAGTTGCAAAATCATGAGAATTTTGACTTACCTAGGGGGGTTGAGTAATCAACTTTCCCATGTTTTGTGGGAAGTCACAATTCCCATGAATTTACAATTCCCTCATTTTCACTTTTTAGTGTCAACCAAACAACTCACCCATTTTCAAATTCTCATGATTTTTTGACTTCTCCATTTTCTTTGTGTAACCAAACAACCCCTAAGATTATTTATAAACATTCTCATAAATCTAATTGGTAATGGAGTATTATAAGGCAAGAAAGAAAGATTTGCACATAGACATTTATTAGTCAAAAAAAGACAGACGACAAGGTACGTACCTTGAGAACTATAAGGAAAGAAGTGATTTGATGACCATGACAAAAAGTGTATGTTACATAACTACGTAATTATGTTGACCTAAGTTAGGATATACGTACGTTGAGATATGGAAACAAATGCCAACACTTTTGGAAAAAGTATTGGAGGATTTTGTATTATGTGTAAGTGTATGTAAAGATTTGGTTTAATTTGAGTCATTTACTCCTAAGTTTTAACCATAATCTCGAATATTTAGGCTAACTCGGAGTAAAAGTAATGACATAGAGTACCATTTGTTGCATTATTTTCGTGATTCCAAACACCAAGTAGGTCTTTTGGGACCCTTTTCGAAAATCCTTAGAATCACCTCAATGCCATGATTTTTTTAGTTCAAAATGTTCTTTAATTTATAGGCCAAACTTGTAGGCTAATACACGAAATAACACCAATTTTAGACGTTTTAATTAGGACCTGATGTCATAAACTTTCAAAATTGTGGGATGCATCTCGGGATCATTATGACATTGTTTGAACCATATATAACCAATAGTTGATCACTTAAAGGTTTGTGATGACCTTAAATTAATGAAAGGATCGCGAAATGTACATGTAAATGACTAAATTGACAATTCCTACTACCAAATGACCTTCTGGGATGTCGTGGGATCCAATGGAGAGTAGCGACTCAGTTATTATACAATTATTGTAGAGAGTCGTCGTCTTTAATTTTATAAGAAGTCTATTGACGGAAATTTGAATCGGTTAGTACAATTATATAATTTAGAATTTTAAAATAAAATCGAAAAACATAATAATTACTCCGTAAGAAGTTGATATGATAGCAGAGATGCATTGTGTACGTTAACGCGTATGGGTACGATGTATAGATTCCTATCTAAGTCTCACAATCTTTACCTTTCAAATACAAGTGAATATAGATTTCAAACCGTATACTACGTATAAGATAGAATATCTTCCCCTACAATATTGAAAAGAAAAAAAAAAAAATTATATCATTGCATAAAACTCCTACATGAATCGTCTAATTCGTCTCAAAACTAAATTAAGACGGAAGTAGCTAGTAAGCCACTAAGGCTCTTACACATTGGTTTTTAATCCGTCCCACACGAGCAGAACCAAAAGACTTTTGGTAGTAATGTAAAGTCGTAAAACTCAGAACTACGTAATATAATCACTTTTTTTTTTACCCTAAGCCTTCATCTGAAAGCGCATGTTTGTACATTATTTGGCCACTTTCTGGCGCCCCACTTAAAAAATCATCTAGAGGCATGGCTTATCACACCCTCCACTTGACCATAGTATAGCCAAACTAATTGTATTTTGAGTCAATTTTAATCGTTTTCCTTGAATGCTGTCAACAAGTGGTCCTCTTATCTACTTTATTAGGACAATGTGGGACATTTAAAACATTAGATGGATTTTATTTATGTGCTGTCTAACCCATGCCAAATTTAATGTTGTGAAAAGTTACAAACAAGACTAGCAAACCATTTTTATTTTCAACCCCAATTTCAAGGAACACCCAACATATATATAGACAAACACGAATGAACCACCAATGCTAGCCATCTCTCTCTAGCTATATGCTACGTGAATGATTAATTTGAAACAAAAGCTTCTTCAATTCAATTCACCCTCTATAGGCAGTTATATTGAGATTTTGGATTATATATTTATAGCAACTAGACCTGGTTATTGGGCGGGTCGGGTCAGGGTCAGTTGCGGGTCAGGGTCAAAGAGGTCACATTTTATAGGGTCAATATAGGGTCGGGCCAATGCGGGTCGCGGGTCGATAATGGGCGGGCCTACAAAATATCAATTAAAATAAATATTGGACAAAGCCATTATTAAATACATATGAATACAAATTAATCTATATAATTATTTTTATATTATGTATTTTCTTTATCAACTAAAATAGGAAAAACATGTTGGCCCTATATTGACCCTACCCAATAAGGGCCCTGTCCATTAATAGTCCTGTCCATTAAAAGCCCTATAAGCTTGGCCATGACCCTATTATCATTGGGCTACCCTGTTCAATAACCACCTCTAATAGCAACTAATCGGAGTGACTCAAGGAATAGGTATTGACAAAAAAGGAGAACTATTTAATTTAACAGATCGATATCTATTAATTAATGTGAATTTTATGAAGTAACATCTAACTACTCACTAATCTTCATCGTGTTTGAATGGTTATAGTTCCTTGATTGGTACATATACATAGCTTAATTCAATTTTGTTTATATACTTTAATATGACAAATATAATTTAATTTTTAATTTATTTATTTTATATTATTTTTATGGTGGTACAATGTACTATGCTATCCACGTTGTAGAAAATAAGTTAAATGAGGTTATTAAATCTAAGCATAATGTTACTTGTACTTGTTAAACATATTATTTGAGGATTGAGACCCCAATCCTAATCTTAGGAGTTTTTTTTTAATTATTTTAATTCAATCTTTACTACTTGTATTGTACCATTTTTTTTTTTTGTGTTCCACTTAGTATACTCTTTGGGATAATCCGAATTCGAGGTTTAGTTATGGAGTGTTAGTTTCCAGTCCCCTTTCAATTGTTGTTGCGGGGGATTGAACACACATTACTCTCTACCAAGTGTAGCCCCAATCACCATTGCTGCATTGCACTAACAACCAATTGGTTAATTCAATTTTTACTACTCGTATTATTATTATTATTATTATTTCTGTTTGGGTAAGGGCTAAGGAGGCACGTAAAAAATATGGCAGACCGTACCGTCTCATTTAAAAACTAATAATGCAATGTTGTCTATCAGATTTTGTTGAGAACTTCAACTTCACAGTTTATGGTTTTAGCAAACCCAACTAATAAGATAGGTATATATTCTGACAACCTATGAAATTTTGGAATTGTTTGGCTTTTGGAGAACATAGATGTGAAAGTTTTGATCTTTACATTAGCTTCTTTTATTAGCTTATTACAGAATACAAATCTGTCATTTTTGGAGAATTTGGTGAAATTAAAATTGTGAATTGATTCCAAAGTGCAATCAAACAATTACGTTACTGGAGTTTATTTGATCAATATGAATCATATGCCACACCTTTCTCAGTCCTTACATACCTTGATTATTCTTCCACTCAACATGTCGTCAACTTAAATCGAATTCACTTACTCGATTCCATGATCTCCACATTAAAGAGGAGAAAAGAGATTTTCATTACCTTGAAATTTAACCTATATGATGATCAAATTGTTGCACAAATAGGAATTCCATATATGTTTTTGTCTTATTATGTACCAAGTATATGTTGTGCAGTTGTGCTGTCTTCTGCTAATAAAAGTACCATTTTTTTACTATGTATCAATTAATAAGTTTAAATGAATTCTTACATGTACAAGTACAAGATGATCTCTCTGATCAATAAAATCCTAAGGCTTTGATACCATATGAAAGTTCAATAATAAAGATTTATCACTCTTGTACGGTTCCTAGTGTTGTATATATATACGAAATAATTTTGGATTTACACACCTATATTATATGTGGGTATATATATATATATATATATATATATATATATATATATATATATTTCAAATACATATTAAGCAATAAATTCAATTACTAATTATATTTATTTATTTTACAAAAGTGATAACTTGTTCGGAACTTTCTCACATATAGAGTAAGACTCTATTTTTTTTAGCTTCTGAGTAGAGTATAGTAGTTTTTAGGAAAGGAGAGCATACCATTTCAGCTCAAAAGAACAAGGCCTAATACTAATTCACGTACACACTACTAGCTAGTCAAAACTAGTAATTAAAAGGAGTGCTTTTAAACTTATGACAAAACTAGTAGTATTAAGTACCATACTAGGTATCCCTAATGTTCCTCTTATAGGGAGCTACATATGAAGGGTAAAATGACATAAATCATAGGGATTATAAAACCAAGTATAAAGTAGTAACACTAATACATGTTTTTAATAATGAAAGCGACTCCAAATAAAGCTTAATTTGGTGACAGTACAAAATATTGATCTATGAAACAGAAGCATGCATGTATGCATGCATACCTAGCTACAGCCTAAAAATTGTCTTGGCATAAGTAGGTCTAAATTAACATATGCATCCTTCTTTAACACGCATAGATTTATCAGAGAATCTTAACTTAAATTAATTAGCCTTTTTCAGTTTTGGCTTTTTCTCTAGTTTGACTTGTTATATTCATACTTTGGATATTACGAGTAATATTAGCTACGTTTGTACCACTTTGTTGTTTGACTATGTGACTACTGTCTTTTCTATGTATTCTCGATACCTAATCTAAATTTTACTCGTATTAGCGTTGGAATTTTGGTACTTAGTGTGTGTATTAGTTGTTGTCACGATCAATTTTTTTATTGGACTCACTCCTTATGGTTATGACAGAGGATGGGCATGCTATAGCTAATACTCCGTATATAATTTGCAAGGTGGTTCCAACAATCGAGGGCCAACAAGAATAACATATATAGATCATTATTTAATGGACTTTTACCTTGGTTTATACGGAGTACTTTATAATAGCTACGTAGTAATTTAGTTCAGTAAAGTAGACTCGTTCGTGTAAGGGCCTTCAAAGGCCTTATTAGTAGCTTATGTCCAAAAACAAATAATATAGGATTGAATGGTTGGTTTAGCTTATGATGTTTGGTTAGATATTGGGCGCAAATCCTGATCTATATCATCTAGGGCCAATCTACATTTTACTAATTTATTTTAACTGTGCGTGAGATTGAAACGCCTTCTAGCAATCAGCTTTCATTATTCGTATATTTGTAGAATTTGCTAATATAATCATCCACCCAGATAATAATAGATAAAGGTTGATATTATTCAGTAGATCGTCATATAATTAGTTCATATGCATGCTATAGATATAAATTAATCGTTACATTGATTAAAAAAATAAAAAAAAGGGTTTTTAAAAAATTGGTATATAGTGAGGTGTAGCATACATTTTGTTTGTTAAATTAAAGAAAGAAAACTTAAAAAACACAAGTAGCATCTAGCACATTATTATGCTTGAAGATTTAAGTATGAGATTCTATGTGACGATAAAGGAATTGAAATAATATAAGAAAGGATAACTGATGATAATGAGAATGTATATCTTAGCATGTTGCCTGAAACCAGAGCCACAAGAATGTTACGCATAACCCCACTGTTCGTTGTTTGCTGCTTGCAATGCCAAATTCGTCGACCATTCCATTAACATGATGTATCATTTTGGATTTTCATGACATCAACCTATCTTAAATTATACAGTACTTCATATTTTGTTTCTTACACAGAATGTCAAATTATTGTTTCAAAAAAAAAAAGAATGTCAAATTATATATATATACGAGCAAAGTAAGCCAAAAACACAAGGATATATATGTCTAATAACCCAAAATGGTTGCGCACAAAGGAATTTTGTCGTGTGATCTAACAAACTATCTAATTATTGTGGTTGAATTAAGGACAAATTGTATTTAGTTTTTGCTCCACATAATATAATGCTAGTATATGAGTAAAGTATTAATTCAGTAACTTCAATGAGAGACCCAGATACACAAATTATAATTCTGTAATCAAAATATTTACAAGTAAAAAAATTTGCTAATTATTTCTATTAAAATGATACAGCTAAGGTATTCTAGGGACCAATCTGACAAGGCAACTGTTTAAACATTGTTAAATACAAATATTTAAATTGGTCTCTAACTTTCAATCAAGTCGTTGTAGTATAGTGGTAAGTATTCCCGCCTGTCACGCGGGTGACCCGGGTTCGATCCCCGGCAACGGCGCTTTGTTTTTATTTTTATCATTTTTTTCTATTGAACTTTTCGTTGGAACATACTAGCATAGATTACTGTTTTATACCCTTTTTTTTATATTATATTATATATTACTGTTTTATACCTAATGCTGCATAATAATATGGCATTTATTCATTTAGGATGTTAACATATGCTCAAATTGGAGAATTCAGACTGTATCAGCAGTCTAATACGTTGTGCTGAGCAATTGCATCCACAATGGTACAATCTTCGTAAAATTGGTACTTTTAAGTAAATTCAAGTAATTTTTTGTTTTGAAAACGTAATTTCTTTGCTTTTATACTCCAAACTCAATTAAGTATATAAAATTTAGGGATGAACATAAGAAGTAGAACCTAATTGAAATTTTGACACTAATCTGCCTACTGTAAACTTTTTAGATCTACAGTATAAAACCAAGCTGGGCCAAGCCTTGTGAATACAAGCCCAGTCTCCAAAAGGCTTTTATTCCACTGTAATAAAAGCATAGGCCCAAATAAAATCAAAAATAAAAAAAGGAATGGTAAAACGTGTCTTCTTCTTATCCAATCATATTCATCATCCTATGACAGACAATCTGATATTGTTTGGAGGGAAAATTAACCAACCTTCTACTCTAATAATTCTCCAATCAAACTCAAATTTAAATCAAAAGGCTTGAATTTAGTACAAATCAAAAAATTATGGCAACTTGTTCGTTTTCCTTACTACCACCTAAATCAAATTACAACAAAAATCAAATTCCTCAATTCCAATTATTTGTCAATTGGAACAAAAAAATCCCAAGAATGTACTTTTCTTAGGTAATTTAAAATTTTTGATTTCATGAATGTTTTAAAAAATTATATTTTGAATTGGGATCACTTATCTTTAATTGGGTGTTGCATAAAAGATAAATTGATTATTGTTAGTTGGTAAATGCAGAGTCAAAGAGGTTAAAGGCATGGGTTTCTACAGCATTAGCAGCAGCTGCAGTTGTGAGTTTGAGTACTAGCTTCCCTGCTTTGGCTGATTTAAACAAATTTGAAGCCGAAATGCGAGGCGAATTAGGGATTGGCTCTGCTGCTCAATAGGGTTCTGCTGATTTAAAGTCTGCTTTTCTTCTTTGATCATATTTTTTCACTTGCAATTTTTACTGTCAAAATTTGGAGTTGGTTGAATTAATTGATATCTTCCTCTTTTTGTTTTGGTTGGTTGCAGAAAAGCTGTTCATGTCAACGAAAATTTCAGGTACTGTAACAAAAATTTATCTTTGTCTGAATATAATTGTCACATTACTAGTCTAGTGTTCAAATTACGCTATTGACATGACTATTAATTTTTGATGAATGATTAGTTGCATTCAGTTGGTGGGAATGGTGGGATCATTCATTGTTAACTCTTATTCTAGTCAAAAGATTTGATGTGTACATAATACATTATAATCTGTGATTGTAATACAAGTGAATATTCAAGACTACAAACCTTAAGCAAGTGATAATGTTATAATGTATACTTTGCAGAAGGGCAAATTTCACATCAGCAGATATGAGGGAATCAGATTTTAGTGGATCTACATTTAATGGTGCTTACCTTGAGAAAGCTGTTGCTTACAAAGCCAATTTCACTGGTATGTTTCAATACTTCAATTCATCAATTGGTTTACTACATTAAGGATACAATCTTACATACATTACTGCTTCATTGCATTGAACTTGCAGTATCTAGTCCTAGTGAATCAGTTAACTAATAAATCACAAACTGGTGTATGTTCAATTGACTGATTGACGCGGTCATACTTGTACCTTTTACAACTTATTTGAACTCAATCACCCTGCTTTAGCTACCTGGTGTGAATTCAGTCTAGTGTGAATGTCTTTTGTGCCGTAAAATCATCAGAAGAAAAGTAATTATAGTCTTCTACTCTTCTCAATTACTATAGATGTTTACTTGGACTAATTGACATGGTCACCTTTTACAACTTATTCAAATCCAATCAACCTGCATTGGCTATCTTAAGTTAAGGTGATTCTATCTTAATTAGTTGTTTGCAAGATATTATAAGTCGCCCATAGGATAATTAAAAGAAAAGAAATTATGGTCTTTCCAATAGTTAAAGATAGTAAAACTCTACCATATCAGACAAGAATCTCCTGCATTCTTGAATTAGACATTTTGGTGGAATTTGATAAACTGATGTCAAAATTTTCCCAATTTCCAGGTGCTGATTTTAGTGATACGCTGATGGATCGTATGGTAAGCTACTGTCTTACTGATCATGGACTATTGTAGATCATTTATATTCTCTAGAGAATTCAAACTATAAACTTGTCACCTTGTTCTGTTTCAGAAGTCTGACAGTTATCCAAATCATGCTAATTGTTCGAGATTTAGCTTCTGCTTTCATTAAACTAAAACTTGATTTTGTAAGGATGAGGTTTTTCTCTGCGTATTCAAGCAGGTTTTCTTAAAATTTCAGGTCCTAAATGATGCAAATCTTACAAATGCTGTCCTTGTAAGATCAGTCCTTACTCGAAGTGACCTTGCTGGTGCCATCATTGAAGGTGCTGATTTTAGCGACGCTGTTCTTGACTTACCTCAGAAACTGGTAAACCTCCTTTTTTCACACCAAAGGACTCGAATGAAGGAAGAGCCGGCGGCAAACATTACATGCTTATGCTTCTAAAGGTTTCTTTTGAGTTTATTTAATGGTTGAATACTGCTTAATTTCTATGTGTCCTGTACAGGCTTTATGCAAGTATGCAAGTAGAACAAATCCCATGACAGGAGTAAACACGAGGGTAAGTCTAGGTTGCGGAAACAAGAGAAGAAATGCATATGGTAGTCCATCTTCTCCCTTACTAAGCGCTCCTCCTCAAAAGATGCTTGACCGCGATGGATTCTGTGATTCTGAAACTGGCCTTTGCGATGCAAAATAATCTGGTAATTTTCAGAGTACAGAGCAAGAATTTCTTTTTAATATGTAAATATAGGTTGCTTTGTTAGAAAGACCAAAATTTTCATTGGAGCATATGTAGTTCAGATAATTTGTAGCAATCTCTTTTAGATACTAATTCAAATTGCAAATCATATGTTGAATACAAAGTAACAATTCCACTGAAAAGAACTTCATTGACACCTTGGATTATCATTTGAGCTGAATTTTTGTCAATCCAATTGAAACCAGAAATAATATATGCATTGAATAATCAAAAAAATTTGTTCATTAATTTGCCTTTTCAATGTATATTTACCAACATCAAACTTGTATCATAGCCAAAAAAAAAAAAAGGAAACAGCTACCACATTAGATATTGCCTGAAATTCCTTTCCAAATAACACAAAACAAATACTAGTAAAACTTAACATAGTTAACAATACAATGGAATAGAATTGTCAGGAATAATGCGGTAACGCAAGCCTTAAGACGCAAAAACTAAACCATTACAAAAGTTTTAACATGCAACTAATTTCTATCAATGAATGAAATCTAACATAGAAAAGAATAATCTTGAATCTCTGTCTCCAAATCTCCTATTAGGTAAATAACCACGATGAGATCTGCCCTTGTTGAGATTACCATTTTTATCCCTCCAAGGACAAAACTGAGGAGCCTGCAAAGCCAAAACTGTAACTCTTCCTTGTTCATCAGAGAAATCGCCAACATCAGAAGTAGTCTTCCTTTTCTTGACAGGAGGCTCTTGTACACTTTTCTCTCGTACACTCGTCTCTCGTACTCTTGTACACTCGTCTCTTGGACTTCCTCAAGACTAACAGTCCTCTTATCAGTCGTAGGCACTCCACTTCCAAACCCATCAGGAAAATCGCGAACAGCAGAACCTTCCTCCTCTCATACATGACAGAACCAGTCTGTCCAAATCCATCAGGAAAGTCGCGAACAACAGAATTCAAGCCCTTCATCTACTCATTGTATCATCATCAACGAACTCGAATTCGTACTCGAAATCATCAACATTAACAAGTCCATTAACGAAATCTTGTTCGAAATCCTCCTCTGACGAGATAGCACCAAACCCTTGAAAAGAATCAACTTCACCAAAATCAATGGCTGTTTGATGTTCAAATTCATCAACGTTTTCTGTGGATATCAAATCTCGTGATTATAAAGATTATCATAAATGTAAATCATCAATGTATTGGGGCTCTTCTTCTTCGGAAGAAAAAACAAGAGGTTCATAAATATGGGGGTTGTGATTATTGTTGTTATCTTCATCTTCATCTTCATCAACAAAGACATTCTTCGAAATCAGAAGGGTATTGGGGTTCTTCTTCGTCGTCCCAAACATCAAAACCATTACCGACCGCCATTATAAAAATGATAGTGAATAGATGAGTAGGGTTTTCAATTTTGGAAGGGAAAGTTGTTGGGGAAATATATTATATATATATATATATATATATATATATTATATATATATATATATATATAGGAGACAGAGGATGGACTTCCTAGTAAACTAAACCGACTTGCTAGTTCTACTTCATTGCTTGGGATCCAAGTTTATGCTTCTCTAATTTTGGAACACGGTTATTACCAATTTTATTTTACAGCTTGTTTCAATCTTCCGGGATTCTGTTTTTTCATTTTTTTTTCAGTACTCTAAAGTACAAGAATTAAATATGGAAAAAGTGGTTTAAGCTTTGAAATGCTAGCTATAAATTTAATTTGAGACATGTGTATGTAGTTACTAGAGTATGGAGTACTACTTGATTATATTAGTTATCTTGTCTGAAGGTGATTAAAGGGTCGTAATCTTCTACATTATTGGATTTGGGTCAAAAGATATTTAAGGGTCTTTTTGTTTTAGGATAGAGTTAGATTGAGTATCAAATCAAATTATTTTGTCATAATTACCACATGTGTTATTATTATACATATTCTTACATAACCATTTATTTCTTTAAGGAACACATATGAAATAGTTATAAAAACAAATTATTTCGTGTTTTTGACAAATAACTTTGATTGTTTCAAAATGCTTCTATAAAAACTGTCCGTAACACTCCTTTTCTAAGTACGTAGTATTTTTTTTTTTTATTTTTATTCTAAGTTATAATGTTACAAAAGGTCAACTAACTCCTTTTCCAAAATCAAAGGAGCTATTAACTTCTACAAGTTTCAGATATAGGGACCCTAGTTTGACCTCACATAATTATTAAGTCATTCATATTATTCTAAGTTCACCGATCCTCCTCATAATAAACTACGAGTAGTAAAAAGTAATACATCCCTCAAGTCTCTATCTAACTTTTACGTGATTTGACCTTTGAAAATTTTCATAATTATTAATTTATAGTTAAAAAAGTTTGTTGATGACATATTAGCTTAGCTACTTAATCAATGGTGATATAAGCCAAGACGAATGCAAATTGAAACACTTGTTAATTTTCAACCTTAATTGTTACTATAAATGTACATAGCTACGTATATAACTATTTGTACAACCAAAAAACACAAGGCCAAACATGGAGACATGGTTGATCATCATAGTTTCACTTTGCTCCTCACTACTAGTTAAGCCCTTGCTTATTTTTCTTACATCAATATTCAACACCATTGTTAAAACCATAAATCATCTCCCTCTTCCACCAGGACCCACCATATCTCCTTTACTCTTATGTGGAAGTACTCATCCTTACATGGGCCGGTTCCTCTAGTAAAGCGCCTTCGTTTTTTTTTGGCCCAATATTAACCTTATGGGTGGGTTCTCGTCCAACCATTTGGTTAACCGATCCATCTTTAGCCCACGAAATACTCGTTAAAAATGGTGCTAACACGGCTGATATGTTAATGTCACATCCTACCCATATTATATTCAATAGCAACCAACATACTGTAAGCTCCGCGGCGTATGGGCCTACTTGGCGAGCCTTAC
>NW_018744844.1:0-27440 GCF_001683475.1 Chenopodium quinoa
TGTTTGACTTTCATTTGATTCAATTAGCTTTGTAGAATGTATTTTATTTTTATTTGATTTAATTAGCTTTGTTTGAATTTATTTGACTCTCATTTGATTCAAATAGCTTTGTTTGAATGTGTTTGACTTTCATTTGATTCAATTAGCTTTGTAGAATGTATTTGACTTTCATTTGATTTAAATAGCTTTATTTGAATGTGTTTGACTTTCATTTGATTCAATTAGCTTTGTAGAATGTATTTGACTTTCATTTGATTCGAAATTTTTGTTTGAATGTGTTTGACTTTCATTTGATTCAATTAGCTTTGTTTGAATGTGTTTGACTTTAATTTAATTCAATTAGCTTTGTAGAATGTATTAGACTTTTATTTGATTTAATTAGCTTTGTTTGAATGTATTTGACTCTCATTTGATTCAAATAGCTTTGTTTGAATGTGTTTGACTTTCATTTTATTTAAATAGCTTTGTTTAAATGTGTTTGACTTTCATTTGATTCAATTAGCTTTGTAGAATGCATTTGACTTTCATTTGATTCAATTAGCTTTGTTTGAATGTGTTTGACTTTCATTTGATTCAATTAGCTTTGTTGAATGTATTTGACTTTCATTTGATTCAATTAGCTTTGTTTGAATGTGTTTGACTTTCATTTGATTCAATTAGCTTTGTAGAATGTATTTGACTCTCATTTGATTCAAATAGCTTTGTTTGAATGCGTTTAACTTTCATTTGATTCAATTAGCATTGTAGAATACATTTCATATTCATTTAATTTAAACAACTTTGTTGAATGTGTTTGACTTTCATTTGACTCAAATAGCTTTATTTGATTGCGTTTGACTTTCATTTGATACAATTAGCTTTGTAGAACGTATTTAAATTTCATTTGATTCAAATAGCTTTGTTTGAATGTGTTTGACTTTCATTTGATTCAATTAGCTTTGTAGAATGTATTTGACTTTCACTTGACTCAAATAACTTTGTTTGACTGTGTTTGACTTTCATTTGTTTCAATTTGCTTTGTAGAATGTATTTGACTTTCATTTTCTTCAAATAGCTTTGTTTGAATGTGTTTGACTTTCATTTGTTCAATTAGCTTTGTAGAATGTATTTGACATTCATTAATTTAAATAGATTTGTTTGAATGTGTTTGACTTTCATTTGATTCAATTAGCTTTGTAGAATGTATTTTACTTTTATTTGATTTAATTAGCTTTGTTTGAATTTATTTGACTCTCATTTGATTCAAATAGCTTTGTTTGAATGTGTTTGACTTTCATTTGATTTAATTAGCTTTGTAGAATGTATTTGACTTCATTTAATTTAAATAGCTTTATTTGAATGTGTTTGACTTTCATTTGATTCAATTAGCTTTGTTGAATGTATTTGACTTTATTTGAAGCTTTGTTTGAATGTGTTTGACTTTCATTTGATTCAATTAGCTTTGTAGAATGTATTTGACTTTCATTTGATTCAAAATCTTTGAATTTGATTCAATTAGCTTTGTTTGAATGTGTTTGACTTTAATTTAATTCAATTAGCTTTGTAGAATGTATTAGACTTTTATTTGATTTAATTAGCTTTGTTTGAATGTATTTGACTCTCATTTGATTCAAATAGCTTTGTTTGAATGTGTTTGACTTTCATTTTATTCAATAGCTTTTGAATGTGTTTGACTTTCATTTGATTCAATTAGCTTTGTAGAATGTATTTGACTTTCATTTGATTCAATTAGCTTTGTTTGAATGTGTTTGACTTTCATTTGATTCAATTAGCTTTGTTGAATGTATTTGACTTTCATTTGATTCAATTAGCTTTGTTTGAATGTGTTTGACTTTCATTTGATTCAATTATTGTAGAATTTATTTGACTCTCATTTGATTCAAATAGCTTTGTTTGAATGCGTTTAACTTTCATTTGATTCAATTAGCATTGTAGAATACATTTCTTTCATTTAATTTAAACAACTTTGTTGAATGTGTTTGACTTTCATTTGACTCAAATAGCTTTATTTGATTGCGTTTGAGTTTCATTTGATACAATTAGCTTTGTAGAACGTATTTAAATTTCATTTGATTCAAATAGCTTTGTTTGAATGTGTTTGACTTTCATTTGATTCAATTAGCTTTGTAGAATGTATTTGACTTTCACTTGACTCAAATAACTTTGTTTGACTGTGTTTGACTTTCATTTGTTTCAATTTGCTTTGTAGAATGTATTTGACTTTCATTTTCTTCAAATAGCTTTGTTTGAATGTGTTTGACTTTCATTTGGTTCAATTAGCTTTGTAGAATGTATTTGACATTCATTTAATTTAAATAGATTTTTTTGAATGTGTTTGACTTTCATTTCATTCAATTAGCTTTGTAGAATGTATTTTACTTTTATTTGATTTAATTAGCTTTGTTTGAATTTATTTGACTCTCATTTGATTCAAATAGCTTTGTTTGAATGTGTTTGACTTTCATTTGATTCAATTAGCTTTGTAGAATGTATTTGACTTTCATTTGATTTAAATAGCTTTATTTGAATGTGTTTGACTTTCATTTGATTCAATTAGCTTTGTAGAATGTATTTGACTTTCATTTGATTCGAAATCTTTGTTTGAATGTGTTTGACTTTCATTTGATTCAATTAGCTTTGTTTGAATGTGTTTGACTTTAATTTAATTCAATTAGCTTTTTAGAATGTATTAGACTTTTATTTGATTTAATTAGCTTTGTTTGAATGTATTTGACTCTCATTTGATTCAAATAGCTTTGTTTGAATGTGTTTGACTTTCATTTTATTCAAATAGCTTTGTTTGAATGTGTTTGACTTTCATTTGATTCAATTAGCTTTGTAGAATGTGTTTGACTTTCATTTGATTCAATTAGCTTTGTTTGAATGTGTTTGACTTTCATTTGATTCAATTAGCATTTGATTCAATTAGCTGTGTTTGAATGTGTTTGACTTTCATTTGATTGAATTAGCTTTGTAGAATGTATTTGACTCTCATTTGATTCAAATAGCTTTTTTTGAATACGTTTAACTTTCATTTGATTCAATTAGCATTGTAGAATACATTTCACTTTCATTTCATTTAAACAACTTTGTTTGAATGTGTTTGACTTTCATTTGACTCAATAGCTTTATTTGATTGCGTTTGACTTTCATTTGATACAATTAGCTTTGTAGAACGTATTTAAATTTCATTTGATTCAAATAGCTTTGTTTGAATGTGTTTGACTTTCATTTGATTCAATTAGCTTTGTAGAATGTATTTGACTTTCACTTGACTCAAATAACTTTGTTTGACTGTGTTTGACTTTCATTTGTTTCAATTTGCTTGTAGAATGTATTTGACTTTCATTTTCTTCAAATAGCTTTGTTTGAATGTGTTTGACTTTCATTTGGTTCAATTAGCTTTGTAGAATGTATTTGACATTCATTTAATTTAAATAGATTTTTTTGAATGTGTTTGACTTTCATTTCATTCAATTAGCTTTGTAGAATGTATTTTACTTTATTTGATTTAATTAGCTTTGTTTGAATTATTTGACTCTCATTTGATTCAAATAGCTTTGTTTGAATGTGCTTGACTTTCATTTGATTCAATTAGCTTGTTGAATGTGTTTGACTTTCATTTGATTTTATTAGCTTTGTTTGAATGTGTTTGACTTTCATTTGATTCAATTAGCTTTGTAGTATGTATTTGACTTTCATTTGATTCGAAATCTTTGTTTGAATGTGTTTGACTTTCATTTGATTCAATTAGCTTTGTTTGAATGTGTTTGACTTTAATTTAATTCAATTAGCTTTTTAGAATGTATTAGACTTTTATTTGATTTAATTAGCTTTGTTTGAATGTATTTGACTCTCATTTGATTCAAATAGCTTTGTTTGAATGTGTTTGACTTTCATTTTATTCAAATAGCTTTGTTTGAATGTGTTTGACTTTCATTTGATTCAATTAGCTTTGTAGAATGTATTTGACTTTCATTGATTCAATTAGCTTTGTTTGAATGTGTTTGACTTTCATTTGATTCAATTAGCTTTGTTGAATGTATTTGACTTTCATTTGATTCAATTAGCCGTGTTTGAATGTGTTTGACTTTTATTTGATTGAATTAGCTTTGTAAAATGTATTTGACTCTCATTTGATTCAAATAGCTTTGTTTGAATGCGTTTAACTTTCATTTGATTCAATTAGCATTGTAGAATACATTTCACTTTCATTTCATTTAAACAACTTTGTTTGAATGTGTTTGACTTTCATTTGACTCAAATAGCTTTATTTGATTGCGTTTGACTTTCATTTGATACAATTAGCTTTGTAAAACGTATTTAAATTTCATTTGATTCAAATAGCTTTGTTTGAATGTGTTTGACTTTCATTTGATTCAATTAGCTTTGTAGAATGTATTTGACTTTCACTTGACTCAAATAACTTTGTTTGATGTGTTGACTTTCATTTGTTTCAATTTCCTTTGTAGAATGTATTTGACTTTCAATTTCTTCAAATAGCTTTGTTTGAATGTATTTGACTTTCATTTGGTTCAATTAGCTTTGTAGAATGTATTTGACATTCATTAAATTTAAATAGCTTTGTTTGAATGTATTTGACTTTCATTTGATTCAATTAGCTTTCTAGAATGTATTTTACTTTTATTTGATTTAATTAGCTTTGTTTGAATTTATTTGACTCTCATTTGATTCAAATAGCTTTGTTTGAATGTGTTTGACTTTCATTTGATTCAATTAGCTTTGTAGAATGTATTTGACTTTCATTTGATTCGAAATCTTTGTTTGAATGTGTTTTACTTTCATTTGATTCAATTAGCTTTGTTTGAATGTTTGACTTTAATTTAATTCAATTAGCTTTGTAGAATGTATTAGACTTTTATTTGATTTAATTAGCTTTGTTTGAATGTATTTGACTCTCATTTGATTCAAATAGCTTTGTTTGAATGTGCTTGACTTTCATTTGATTCAATTAGCTATGTTTGAATGTGTTGACTTTCATTTGATTCAATTAGCTTTGTTAAATGTATTTGACTTTCATTTGATATAATTAGCTTTGTTTGAATGTGTTTGACTTTCATTTGATTCAATTAGCTTTGTAGAATGTATTTGACTTTCATTTGATTCAATTTACTTTGTAGAATGTATTTGACTTTTATTTGATTTAATTAGCTTTGGTTTAATGTATTTGACCCTCATTTGATTCAAATAGCTTTGTTTGAATGTGTTTCACTTTTATTTGATTCAATTAGCTTTGTAGAACGTATTTGGCTTTCATTTGATTCAAATAGCTTTGTTTGAATGTGTTTGACTTTCATTTGATTCCATCAGCTTTGTAGAATGTATTTGACTTTCAATTGATTCAAATAGCTTTGTTTGAAGTTTGACTTTCAATTGATTCAATTAGCTTTGTAGAATGTATTTGATTGTCATTTGATTCAAATAGCTTTGTTTGAATGTGTTTGAATTTCATTTAATTTAATTTGCTTTGTAGAATGCATTTCACTTTCATTTGATTTATATAGCTTTGTTTGAATGTGTTTGACTTTCATTTAAATTAAAAAGCTTTTTTTGAATGTGTTTGACTTTCATTTGATTTAAAAGGATTTGTTTGAATGTGTTTGACTTTCATTTGATTCAATTAGCTTTGTAGAATGTATTTTATTTTTATTTGATTTAATTAGCTTTGTTTGAATTTATTTGACTCTCATTTGATTCAAATAGCTTTGTTTGAATGTGTTTGACTTTCATTTGATTCAATTAGCTTTGTAGAATGTATTTGACTTTCATTTGATTTAAATAGCTTTATTTGAATGTGTTTGACTTTCATTTGATTCAATTAGCTTTGTAGAATGTATTTGACTTTCATTTGATTCAAAATTTTTGTTTGAATGTGTTTGACTTTCATTTGATTCAATTAGCTTTGTTTGAATGTGTTTGACTTTAATTTAATTCAATTAGCTTTTAGAATGTATTAGACTTTTATTTGATTTAATTAGCTTTGTTTGAATGTATTTGACTCTCATTTGATTCAAATAGCTTTGTTTGAATGTGTTTGACTTTCATTTTATTAAATAGCTTTGTTTAAATGTGTTTGACTTTCATTTTGATTCAATTAGCTTTGTAGAATGTTTGACTTTCATTTGATTCAATTAGCTTTGTTTGAATGTGTTTGACTTTCATTTGATTCAATTAGCTTTGTTTGAATGTATTTGACTTTCATTTGATTCAATTAGCTTTGTTTGAATGTTTGACTTTCATTTGATTCAATTAGCTTTGTAGAATGTATTTGACTCTCATTTGATTCAAATAGCTTTGTTTGAATGCGTTTAACTTTCATTTGATTCAATTAGCATTGTAGAATACATTTCATATTCATTTAATTTAAACAACTTTGTATGAATGTGTTTGACTTTCATTTGACTCAAATAGCTTTATTTGATTGCGTTTGACTTTCATTTGATACAATTAGCTTTGTAGAACGTATTTAAATTTCATTTGATTCAAATAGCTTTGTTTGAATGTGTTTGACTTTCATTTGATTCAATTAGCTTTGTAGAATGTATTTGACTTTCACTTGACTCAAATAACTTTGTTTGACTGTGTTTGACTTTCATTTGTTTCAATTTGCTTTGTAGAATGTATTTGACTTTCATTTTCTTTAATAGCTTTGTTTGAATGTGTTTGACTTTCATTTGGTTCAATTAGCTTTGTAGAATGTATTTGACATTCATTTAATTTAAATAGATTTGTTTGAATGTGTTTGACTTTCATTTGATTCAATTAGCTTTGTAGAATGTATTTTACTTTTATTTGATTTAATTAGCTTTGTTTGAATTTATTTGACTCTCATTTGATTCAAATAGCTTTGTTTGAATGTGTTTGACTTTCATTTGATTTAATTAGCTTTGTAGAATGTATTTGACTTCATTTAATTTAAATAGCTTTATTTGAATGTGTTTGACTTTCATTTGATTCAATTAGCTTTGTTGAATGTATTTGACTTTCATTTGATTAATTAGCTTTGTTTGAATGTGTTTGACTTTCATTTGATTCAATTAGCTTTGTAGAATGTATTTGACTTTCATTTGTTTGAATGTGTTTGACTTTCATTTGATTCAATTAGCTTTGTTTGAATGTGTTTGACTTTAATTTAATTCAATTAGCTTTGTAGAATGTATTAGACTTTTATTTGATTTAATTAGCTTTGTTTGAATGTATTTGACTCTCATTTGATTCAAATAGCTTTGTTTGAATGTGTTTGACTTTCATTTTATTCAAATAGCTTTGTTTAAATGTGTTTGACTTTCATTTGATTCAATTAGCTTTGTAGAATGTATTTGACTTTCATTTGATTCAATTAGCTTTGTTTGAATGTGTTTGACTTTCATTTGATTCAATTAGCTTTGTTGAATGTATTTGACTTTCATTTGATTCAATTAGCTTTGTTTGAATGTGTTTGACTTTCATTTGATTCAATTAGCTTTGTAGAATGTATTTGACTCTCATTTGATTCAAATAGCTTTGTTTGAATGCGTTTAACTTTCATTTGATTCAATTAGCATTGTAGAATACATTTCATATTCATTTAATTTAAACAACTTTGTATGAATGTGTTTGACTTTCATTTGACTCAAATAGCTTTATTTGATTGCGTTTGAGTTTCATTTGATACAATTAGCTTTGTAGAACGTATTTAAATTTCATTTGATTCAAATAGCTTTGTTTGAATGTGTTTGACTTTCATTTGATTCAATTAGCTTTGTAGAATGTATTTGACTTTCACTTGACTCAAATAACTTTGTTTGACTGTGTTTGACTTTCATTTGTTTCAATTTGCTTTGTAGAATGTATTTGACTTTCATTTTCTTCAAATAGCTTTGTTTGAATGTGTTTGACTTTCATTTGGTTCAATTAGCTTTGTAGAATGTATTTGACATTCATTTAATTTAAATAGATTTTTTGAATGTGTTTGACTTTCATTTCATTCAATTAGCTTTGTAGAATGTATTTTACTTTTATTTGATTTAATTAGCTTTGTTTGAATTTATTTGACTCTCATTTGATTCAAATAGCTTTGTTTGAATGTGTTTGACTTTCATTTGATTCAATTAGCTTTGTAGAATGTATTTGAATTTCATTTGATTTAAATAGCTTTATTTGAATGTGTTTGACTTTCATTTGATTCAATTAGCTTTGTAGTATGTATTTGACTTTCATTTCATTCGAAATCTTTGTTTGAATGTGTTTGACTTTCATTTGATTCAATTAGCTTTGTTTGAATGTGTTTGACTTTAATTTAATTCAATTAGCTTTTTAGAATGTATTAGACTTTTATTTGATTTAATTAGCTTTGTTTGAATGTATTTGACTCTCATTTGATTCAAATAGCTTTGTTTGAATGTGTTTGACTTTCATTTTATTCAAATAGCTTTGTTTGAATGTGTTTGACTTTCATTTGATTCAATTAGCTTTGTAGAATGTGTTTGACTTTCATTTGATTCAATTAGCTTTGTTTGAATGTGTTTGACTTTCTCAATTAGCTTTGTTGAATGTATTTGACTTTCATTTGATTCAATTAGCTGTGTTTGAATGTGTTTGACTTTCATTTGATTGAATTAGCTTTGTAGAATGTATTTGACTCTCATTTGATTCAAATAGCTTTTTTGAATGCGTTTAACTTTCATTTGATTCAATTAGCATTGTAGAATACATTTCACTTTCATTTCATTTAAACAACTTTGTTTGAATGTGTTTGACTTTCATTTGACTCAATTAGCTTTATTTGATTGCGTTTGACTTTCATTTGATACAATTAGCTTTGTAGAACGTATTTAAATTTCATTTGATTCAAATAGCTTTGTTTGAATGTGTTTGACTTTCATTTGATTCAATTAGCTTTGTAGAATGTATTTGACTTTCACTTGACTCAAATAACTTTGTTTGACTGTGTTTGACTTTCATTTGTTTCAATTTGCTTTGTAGAATGTATTTGACTTTCATTTTCTTCAAATAGCTTTGTTTGAATGTGTTTGACTTTCATTTGGTTCAATTAGCTTTGTAGAATGTATTTGACATTCATTTAATTTAAATAGATTTGAATGTGTTTGACTTTCATTTCATTCAATTAGCTTTGTAGAATGTATTTTACTTTTATTTGATTTAATTAGCTTTGTTTGAATGTATTTGACTCTCATTTGATTCAAATAGCTTTGTTTGAATGTTTGACTTTCATTTGATTCAATTAGCTTGTTTGAATGTGTTTGACTTTCATTGATTTATTAGCTTTGTTTGAATGTGTTTGACTTTCATTTGATTCAATTAGCTTTGTAGAATGTATTTGACTTTCATTTGAGAAATCTTTGTTTGAATGTTTGACTTTCATTTGATTCAATTAGCTTTGTTTGAATGTGTTTGACTTTAATTTAATTCAATTAGCTTTTTAGAATGTATTAGACTTTTATTTGATTTAATTAGCTTTGTTTGAATGTATTTGACTCTCATTTGATTCAAATAGCTTTGTTTGAATGTGTTTGACTTTCATTTTATTCAATAGCTTTGTTTGAATGTGTTTGACTTTCATTTGATTCAATTAGCTTTGTAGAATGTTTGACTTTCATTTGATTCAATTAGCTTTGTTGAATGTGTTTGACTTTCATTTGATTCAATTAGCTTTGTTGAATGTATTTGACTTTCATTTGATTCAATTAGTGTTTGAATGTGTTTGACTTTTATTTGATTGAATTAGCTTTGTAAAATGTATTTGACTCTCATTTGATTCAAATAGCTTTGTTTGAATGCGTTTAACTTTCATTTGATTCAATTAGCATTGTAGAATACATTTCACTTTCATTTATTTAACAACTTTGTTTGAATGTGTTTGACTTTCATTTGACTCAAATAGCTTTATTTGATTGCGTTTGACTTTCATTTGATACAATTAGCTTTGTAAAACGTATTTAAATTTCATTTGATTCAAATAGCTTTGTTTGAATGTGTTTGACTTTCATTTGATTCAATTAGCTTTGTAGAATGTATTTGACTTTCACTTGACTCAAATAACTTTGTTTGACTGTGTTGACTTTCATTTGTTTCAATTTCCTTTGTAGAATGTATTTGACTTTCAATTTCTTCAAATAGCTTTGTTTGAATGTATTTGACTTTCATTTGGTTCAATTAGCTTTGTAGAATGTATTTGACATTCATTAAATTTAAATAGATTTGTTTGAATGTGTTTGACTTTCATTTGATTCAATTAGCTTTCTAGAATGTATTTTACTTTTATTTGATTTAATTAGCTTTGTTTGAATTTATTTGACTCTCATTTGATTCAAATAGCTTTGTTTGAATGTGTTTGACTTTCATTTGATTCAATTAGCTTTGTAGAATGTATTTGACTTTCATTTTATTCGAAATCTTTGTTTGAATGTGTTTTACTTTCATTTGATTCAATTAGCTTTGTTTGAATGTGTTTGACTTTAATTTAATTCAATTAGCTTTGTAGAATGTATTAGACTTTTATTTGATTTAATTAGCTTTTTTGAATGTATTTGACTCTCATTTGATTCAAATAGCTTGTTTGAATGTGCTTGACTTTCATTTGATTCAATTAGCTATGTTTGAATGTTTGACTTTCATTTGATTCAATTAGCTTTGTTAAATGTATTTGACTTTCATTTGATTAATTAGCTTTGTTTGAATGTGTTTGACTTTCATTTGATTCAATTAGCTTTGTAGAATGTATTTGTTTGATTCAATTTACTTTGTAGAATGTATTTGACTTTTATTTGAATTAGCTTTGTTTAATGTATTTGATCATTTGATTCAAATAGCTTTGTTTGAATGTGTTTCACTTTATTTGATTCAATTAGCTTTGTAGAACGTATTTGGCTTTCATTTGATTCAAATAGCTTTGTTTGAATGTGTTTGACTTTCATTTGATTCCATCAGCTTTGTAGAATGTATTTGACTTTCAATTGATTCAAATAGCTTTGTTTGAATGTGTTTGACTTTCAATTGATTCAATTAGCTTTGTAGAATGTATTTGATTGTCATTTGATTCAAATAGCTTTGTTTGAATGTGTTTGAATTTCATTTAATTTAATTTGCTTTGTAGAATGCATTTCACTTTCATTTGATTTAATAGCTTTGTTTGAATGTGTTTGACTTTCATTTAAATTAAAAAGCTTTTTTGAATGTGTTTGACTTTCATTTGATTTAAAAGGATTTGTTTGAATGTGTTTGCTTTCATTTGATTCAATTAGCTTTGTAGAATGTATTTTATTTTTATTTGATTTAATTAGCTTTGTTTGAATTTATTTGACTCTCATTTGATTCAAATAGCTTTGTTTGAATGTGTTTGACTTTCATTTGATTCAATTCTTTGTAGAATGTATTTGACTTTCATTTGATTTAAATAGCTTTATTTGAATGTTTGACTTTCATTTGATTCAATTAGCTTTAGAATGTATTTGACTTTCATTTGATTCAAAATCTTTGTTTGAATGTGTTTGACTTTCATTTGATTCAATTAGCTTTGTTTGAATGTGTTTGACTTTAATTTAATTCAATTAGCTTTGTAGAATGTATTAGACTTTTATTTGATTTAATTAGCTTTGTTTGAATGTATTTGACTCTCATTTGATTCAAATAGCTTTGTTTGAATGTGTTTGACTTTCATTTTATTAAATAGCTTTGTTTAAATGTGTTTGACTTTCATTTGATTCAATTAGCTTTGATTTGACTTTCATTTGATTCAATTAGCTTTGTTTGAATGTGTTTGACTTTCATTTGATTCAATTAGCTTTGTTGAATGTATTTGACTTTCATTTGATTCAATTAGCTTTGTTTGAATGTGTTTGACTTTCATTTGATTCAATTAGCTTTGTAGAATGTATTTGACTCTCATTTGATTCAAATAGCTTTGTTTGAATGCGTTTAACTTTCATTTGATTCAATTAGCATTGTAGAATACATTTCATATTCATTTAATTTAAACAACTTTGTATGAATGTGTTTGACTTTCATTTGACTCAAATAGCTTTATTTGATTGCGTTTGACTTTCATTTGATACAATTAGCTTTGTAGAACGTATTTAAATTTCATTTGATTCAAATAGCTTTGTTTGAATGTGTTTGACTTTCATTTGATTCAATTAGCTTTGTAGAATGTATTTGACTTTCACTTGACTCAAATAACTTTGTTTGACTGTGTTTGACTTTCATTTGTTTCAATTTGCTTTGTAGAATGTATTTGACTTTCATTTTCTTCAAATAGCTTTGTTTGAATGTGTTTGACTTTCATTTGGTTCAATTAGCTTTGTAGAATGTATTTGACATTCATTTAATTTCTTTGTTTGAATGTGTTTGACTTTCATTTGATTCAATTAGCTTTGTAGAATGTATTTTACTTTTATTTGATTTAATTAGCTTTGTTTGAATTATTTGACTCTCATTTGATTCAAATAGCTTTGTTTGAATGTGTTTGACTTTCATTTGATTTAATTAGCTTTGTGAATGTATTTGACTTCATTTAATTTAAATAGCTTTATTTGAATGTGTTTGACTTTCATTTGATTCAATTAGCTTTGTTGAATGTATTTGACTTTCATTTGATTAATTAGCTTGTTTGAATGTGTTTGACTTTCATTTGATTCAATTAGCTTTGTAGAATGTATTTGACTTTCATTTGATTCAATTTACTTTGACTTTTATTTGATTTAATTAGCTTTGTTTAATTTGACTCTCATTTGATTCAAATAGCTTTGTTTGAATGTGTTTGATTCAATTAGTTTGCTTTCATTTGATTCAAATAGCTTTGTTTGAATGTGTTGAATTAGCTTTGTAGAATGTATTTGACTTTCATTTGATTAAATAGCTTTATTTGAATGTGTTTGACTTTCATTTGATTCAATTAGCTTTGTAGTTTGACTTTCATTTGATTCAAAATCTTTGTTTGAATGTGTTTGACTTTCATTTGATTCAATTAGCTTTGTTTGAATGTGTTTGACTTTAATTTAATTCAATTAGCTTTGTAGAATGTATTAGACTTTTATTTGATTTAATTAGCTTTGTTTGAATGTATTTGACTCTCATTTGATTCAAATAGCTTTGTTTGAATGTGTTTGACTTTCATTTTAAAATAGCTTTGAATTTGACTTTCATTTGATTCAATTAGCTTTGTAGAATGTTTGACTTTCATTTGATTCAATTAGCTTTGTTTGAATGTGTTTGACTTTCATTTGATTCAATTAGCTTTGTTGAATGTATTTGACTTTCATTTGATTCAATTAGCTTTGTTTGAATGTGTTTGACTTTCATTTGATTCAATTAGCTTTGTAGAATGTATTTGACTCTCATTTGATTCAAATAGCTTTGTTTGAATGCGTTTAACTTTCATTTGATTCAATTAGCATTGTAGAATACATTTCATTTCATTTAATTTAAACAACTTTGTTGAATGTGTTTGACTTTCATTTGACTCAAATAGCTTTATTTGATTGCGTTTGACTTTCATTTGATACAATTAGCTTTGTAGAACGTATTTAAATTTCATTTGATTCAAATAGCTTTGTTTGAATGTGTTTGACTTTCATTTGATTCAATTAGCTTTGTAGAATGTATTTGACTTTCACTTGACTCAAATAACTTTGTTTGACTGTGTTTGACTTTCATTTGTTTCAATTTGCTTTGTAGAATGTATTTGACTTTCATTTTCTTCAAATAGCTTTGTTTGAATGTGTTTGACTTTCATTTGGTTCAATTAGCTTTGTAGAATGTATTTGACATTCATTTAATTTAAATAGATTTGTTTGAATGTGTTTGACTTTCATTTGATTCAATTAGCTTTGTAGAATGTATTTTACTTTTATTTGATTTAATTAGCTTTGTTTGAATTTATTTGACTCTCATTTGATTCAAATAGCTTTGTTTGAATGTGTTTGACTTTCATTTGATTTAATTAGCTTTGTAGAATGTATTTGACTTCATTTGATTTAAATAGCTTTATTTGAATGTGTTTGACTTTCATTTGATTCAATTAGCTTTGTAGAATGTATTTGACTTTCATTTGATTCGAAATCTTTGTTTGAATGTGTTTGACTTTCATTTGATTCAATTAGCTTTGTTTGAATGTGTTTGACTTTAATTTAATTCAATTAGCTTTGTAGAATGTATTAGACTTTTATTTGATTTAATTAGCTTTGTTTGAATGTATTTGACTCTCATTTGATTCAAATAGCTTTGTTTGAATGTGTTTGACTTTCATTTTTTCAAATAGCTTTGTTTGAATGTGTTTGACTTTCATTTGATTCAATTAGCTTTGTAGAATGTATTTGACTTTCACTTGACTCAAATAACTTTGTTTGACTGTGTTTGACTTTCATTTGTTTCAATTTGCTTTGTGAATGTATTTGACTTTCATTTTCTTCAAATAGCTTTGTTTGAATGTGTTTGACTTTCATTTGGTTCAATTAGCTTTGTAGAATGTATTTGACATTCATTTAATTTAAATAGATTTGTTTGAATGTGTTTGACTTTCATTTGATTCAATTAGCTTTGTAGAATGTATTTTACTTTTATTTGATTTAATTAGCTTTGTTTGAATTTATTTGACTCTCATTTGATTCAAATAGCTTTGTTTGAATTTGACTTTCATTTGATTCAAATAGCTTTGTTTGAATGTGTTTGACTTTCATTTGATTCAATTAGCTTTGTAGAATGTATTTGACTTTTTTCAAATAACTTTGTTTGATGTGTTTGACTTTCATTCAATTGCTTTGTAGAATGTATTTGACTTTCATTTTCTTCAAATAGCTTTGTTTTAATGTGTTTGACTTTCATTTTTCAATTAGCTTTGTAGAATGTATTTTCTTTGTTTGAATGTGTTTGACTTTCATTTGATTCAATTAGCTTTGTAGAATGTATTTTACTTTTATTTGATTTAATAGCTTTGTTTGAATGTGTTTGACTTTCATTTGATTCGACTTTCATTTGATTTTAGCTTTGAATGTGTTTGACTTTCATTTGATTCAATTAGCTTTGTAGAATGTATTTGACTTTCATTTGATTCGAAATCTTTGTTTGAATGTGTTTGACTTTCATTTGATTTAGCTTTGTTTGAATGTGTTTGACTTTAATTTAATTCAATTAGCTTTGTAGAATGTATTAGACTTTTATTTGATTTAATTAGCTTTGTTTGAATGTATTTGACTCTCATTTGATTCAAATAGCTTTGTTTGAATGTGTTTGACTTTCATTTGATTCAAATAGCTTTGTTTGAATGTGTTTGACTTTCATTTGATTCAATTAGCTTTGTAGAATGTATTTGACTTTCACTTGACTTTGTTTGACTGTTTGACTTTCAATTTGCTTTGTAGAATGTATTTGACTTTCATTTTCTTCAAATTGCTTTGTTTTAATGTGTTTGACTTTCAAATTAGCTTTGTAGAATGTATTTGACATTCATTTTTAAATAGATTTGTTTGAATGTGTTTGACTTTCATTTGATTCAATTAGCTTTGTTGAATGTATTTTACTTTTATTTGATTTAATTAGCTTTGTTTGAAATTTGACTCTCATTTGATTCAAATAGCTTTGTTTGAATGTGTTTGACTTTCATTTGATTCAATTAGCTTTGTAGAATGTATTTGACTTTCATTTGATTTAAATAGCTTTATTTGAATGTGTTTGACTTTCATTTGATTCAATTAGCTTTGTAGAATGTATTTGACTTTCATTTGATTCGAAATCTTTGTTTGAATGTGTTTGACTTCATTTGATTCAATTAGCTTTGTTTGAATGTGTTTGACTTTAATTTAATTCAATTAGCTTTGTAGAATGTATTAGACTTTTATTTGATTTAATTAGCTTTGTTTGAATGTATTTGACTCTCATTTGATTCAAATAGCTTTGTTTGAATGTGTTTGACTTTCATTTGATTCAATTAGCTTTGTAGAATGTATTTGACTTTCATTTGATTTAAATAGCTTTATTTGAATGTGTTTGACTTTCATTTGATTTAATTAGCTTTTGTAGAATGTTTGACTTTCATTTGATTCAAAATCTTTGTTTGAATGTGTTTGACTTTCATTTGATTCAATTAGCTTTGTTTGAATGTGTTTGACTTTAATTTAATTCAATTAGCTTTGTAGAATGTATTAGACTTTTATTTGATTTAATTAGCTTTGTTTGAATGTATTTGACTCTCATTTGATTCAAATAGCTTTTTTGAATGTGTTTGACTTTCATTTTATTCAAATAGCTTTGTTTAAATGTGTTTGACTTTCATTTGATTCAATTAGTTTTGTAGAATGTATTTGACTTTCATTTGATTCAATTAGCTTTGTTTGAATGTGTTTGACTTTCATTTGATTCAATTAGCTTTGTTGAATGTATTTGACTTTCATTTGATTCAATTAGCTTTGTTTGAATGTGTTTGACTTTCATTTGATTCAATTAGCTTTTGTAGAATGTATTTGACTTCATTTGATTCAAATAGCTTTGTTTGAATGCGTTTAACTTTCATTTGTTTCAATTTGCTTTGTAGAATGTATTTGACTTTCATTTTTTCTAATAGCTTTGTTTGAATGTGTTTGACTTTCATTTGTTCAATTAGCTTTGTAGAATGTATTTGACATTCATTTAATTTAAATAGATTTGTTTGAATGTGTTTGACTTTCATTTGATTCAATTAGCTTTGTAGAATGTATTTTACTTTTATTTGATTTAATTAGCTTTGTTTGAATTTATTTGACTCTCATTTGATTCAAATAGCTTTGTTTGAACGTGTTTGACTTTCATTTGATTCAATTAGCTTTGTTGAATGTATTTCACTTTCATTTGATTTAAATAGCTTTATTTGAATGTGTTTGACTTTCATTTGATTCAATTAGCTTTGTAGAATGTATTTGACTTTCATTTGATTCGAAATCTTTGTTTGAATGTGTTTGACTTTCATTTGATTCAAAGCTTTGTTTGAATGTGTTTGACTTTAATTTAATTCAATTAGCTTTGTAGAATGTATTAGACTTTTATTTGATTTAATTAGCTTTGTTTGAATGTATTTGACTCTCATTTGATTCAAATAGCTTTGTTTGAATGTGTTTGATAGCTTGACTTCATTTGATTCAATTAGCTTTGTGAATGTGTTTTGACTTTCATTTGATTCAATTAGCTTTGTTTGAATGTGTTTGACATTCATTTGATTCAATTAGCTTTGTGAATGTATTTGACTTTCATTTGATTCAATTAGCTTGTTTGAATGTGTTTGACTTTCATTTGATTGAATTAGCTTTGTAGAATGTATTTGACTCTCATTTGATTCAAATAGCTTTGTTTGAATGCGTTTAACTTTCATTTGATTCAATTAGCATTGTAGAATACATTTCACTTTCATTTCATTTAAACAACTTTGTTTGAATGTGTTTGACTTTCATTTGACTCAAATAGCTTTTATTTGATTGCGTTTGACTTTCATTTGATACAATTAGCTTTGTAGAACGTATTTAAATTTCATTTGATTCAAATAGCTTTGTTTGAATGTGTTTGACTTTCATTTGATTCAATTAGCTTTGTAGAATGTATTTGACTTTCACTTGACTCAAATAACTTTGTTTGACTGTGTTTGACTTTCATTTGTTTCAATTTGCTTTGTAGAATGTATTTGACTTTCATTTCTTCTAATAGCTTTGTTTGAATGTGTTTGACTTTCATTTGGTTCAATTAGCTTTGTAGAATGTATTTGACATTCATTTAATTTAAATAGATTTGTTTGAATGTGTTTGACTTTCATTTGATTCAATTAGCTTTGTAGAATGTATTTTACTTTTATTTGATTTAATTAGCTTTGTTTGAATTTATTTGACTCTCATTTGATTCAAATAGCTTTGTTTGAATGTGTTTGACTTTCATTTGATTCAATTAGCTTTGTTGAATGTATTTGACTTTCATTTGATTTAAATAGCTTTATTTGAATGTGTTTGACTTTCATTTGATTCAATTAGCTTTGTAGAATGTATTTGACTTTCATTTGATTCGAAATCTTTGTTTGAATGTGTTTGACTTTCATTTGATTCAATTAGCTTTGTTTGAATGTGTTTGACTTTAATTTAATTCAATTAGCTTTGTAGAATGTATTAGACTTTTATTTGATTTAATTAGCTTTGTTTGAATGTATTTGACTCTCATTTGATTCAAATGAATGTGTTTGACTTTCATTTTATTCAAATAGCTTTGTTTGAATGTGTTTGACTTTCATTTGATTCAATTAGCTTTGTAGAATGTGTTTGACTTTCATTTGATTCAATTAGCTTTGTTTGAATGTGTTTGACATTCATTTGATTCAATTAGCTTTTTGAATGTATTTGACTTTCATTTTATTCAATTAGCTGTGTTTGAATGTGTTTGACTTTCATTTGATTGAATTAGCTTTGTAGAATGTATTTGACTCTCATTTGATTCAAATAGCTTTGTTTGAATGCGTTTAACTTTCATTTGATTCAATTAGCATTGTAGAATACATTTCACTTTCATTTAATTTAAACAACTTTGTTTGAATGTGTTTGACTTTCATTTGACTCAAATAGCTTTATTTGATTGCGTTTGACTTTCATTTGATACAATTAGCTTTGTAGAACGTATTTAAATTTCATTTGATTCAAATAGCTTTGTTTGAATGTGTTTGACTTTCATTTGATTCAATTAGCTTTGTAGAATGTATTTGACTTTCACTTGACTCAAATAACTTTGTTTGACTGTGTTTGACTTTCATTTGTTTCAATTTGCTTTGTAGAATGTATTTGACTTTCATTTTCTTCAAATAGCTTTGTTTGAATGTGTTGACTTTCATTTGGTTCAATTAGCTTTGTAGAATGTATTTGACATTCATTAATTTAAATAGATTTGTTTGAATGTGTTTGACTTTCATTTGATTCAATTAGCTTTGTAGAATGTATTTACTTTTATTTGATTTAATTAGCTTTGTTTGAATTTATTTGACTCTCATTTGATTCAAATAGCTTTGTTTGAATGTGTTTGACTTTCATTTGATTTAATTAGCTTTGTAGAATGTATTTGACTTTCATTTGATTTAAATAGAATGTGTTTGACTTTCATTTGATTCAATTAGCTTTGTAGAATGTATTTGACTTTCATTTGATTCGAAATTTGCTTTGTTTGAATGTTTGACTTTCATTTGATTCAATTAGCTTTGTAGAATGTATTTGACTTTCATTTGATTCTTTGTTTGAATGTGTTTGACTTTCATTTGATTCAATTAGCTTTGTTTGAATGTGTTTGACTTTAATTTAATTCAATTAGCTTTGTAGAATGTATTAGACTTTTTGATTTAATTAGCTTTGTTTGAATGTATTTGACTTCATTTGATTCAAATAGCTTTGTTTGAATGTGTTTGACTTTCATTTGATTCAAATAGCTTTGTTTGAATGTGTTTGACTTTCATTTGATTCAATTAGCTTTGTAGAATGTATTTGACTTTCACTTGACTCAAATAACTTTGTTTGATTTGACTTTCATTTTTTTCAATTTGCTTTGTAGAATGTATTTGACTTTCATTTTCTTCAAATAGCTTTGTTTTATGTGTTTGACTTTCATTTGGTTCAATTAGCTTTGTAGAATGTATTTGACATTCATTTAATTTAAATAGATTTGTTTGAATGTGTTTGACTTTCATTTGATTCAATTAGCTTTGTAGAATGTATTTTACTTTTATTTGATTTAATTAGCTTTGTTTGAATTTATTTGACTCTCATTTGATTCAAATAGCTTTGTTTGAATGTGTTTGACTTTCATTTGATTCAATTAGCTTTGTAGAATGTATTTGACTTTCATTTGATTTAAATAGCTTTATTTGAATGTGTTTGACTTTCATTTGATTCAATTAGCTTTGTAGAATGTATTTGACTTTCATTTGATTCGAAATCTTTGTTTGAATGTGTTTGACTTTCATTTGATTCAATTAGCTTTGTTTGAATGTGTTTGACTTTAATTTAATTCAATTAGCTTTGTAGAATGTATTAGACTTTTATTTGATTTAATTAGCTTTGTTTGAATGTATTTGACTCTCATTTGATTCAAATAGCTTTGTTTGAATGTGTTTGACTTTCATTTGATTCAATTAGCTTTGTAGAATGTATTTGACTTTCATTTGATTTAAATAGCTTTATTTGAATGTGTTTGACTTTCATTTGATTCAATTAGCTTTGTAGAATGTATTTGACTTTCATTTGATTCAAATCTTTGTTTGAATGTGTTTGACTTTCATTTGATTCAATTAGCTTTGTTTGAATGTTTGACTTTAATTTAATTCAATTAGCTTTGTAGAATGTATTAGACTTTTATTTGATTTAATTAGCTTTGTTTGAATGTATTTGACTCTCATTTGATTCAAATAGCTTTGTTTGAATGTGTTTGACTTTCATTTTATTCAAATAGCTTTGTTTAAATGTGTTTGACTTTCATTTGATTCAATTAGTTTTGTAGAATGTATTTGACTTTCATTTGATTCAATTAGCTTTGTTTGAATGTGTTTGACTTTCATTTGATTCAATTAGCTTTGTTTGAATGTATTTGACTTTCATTTGATTCAATTAGCTTTGTTTGAATGTGTTTGACTTTCATTTGATTCAATTAGCTTTGTAGAATGTATTTGACTCTCATTTGATTCAAATAGCTTTGTTTGAATGCGTTTAACTTTCATTTGTTTCAATTTGCTTTGTAGAATGTATTTGACTTTCATTTTCTTCAAATAGCTTTGTTTGAATGTGTTTGACTTTCATTTGGTTCAATTAGCTTTGTAGAATGTATTTGACATTCTTTGTTTGAATGTGTTTGACTTTCATTTGATTCAATTAGCTTTGTAGAATGTATTTTACTTTTATTTGATTTAATTAGCTTTGTTTGAATTTATTTGACTCTCATTTGATTCAAATAGCTTTGTTTGAATGTGTTTGACTTTCATTTGATTCAATTAGCTTTGTTGAATGTATTTTGACTTTCATTTGATTTAAATAGCTTTATTTGAATGTGTTTGACTTTCATTTGATTCAATTAGCTTTGTAGAATGTATTTGACTTTCATTTGATTCGAAATCTTTGTTTGAATGTGTTTGACTTTCATTTGATTCAATTAGCTTTGTTTGAATGTGTTTGACTTTAATTTAATTCAATTAGCTTTGTAGAATGTATTAGACTTTTATTTGATTTAATTAGCTTTGTTTGAATGTATTTGACTCTCATTTGATTCAAATAGCTTTGTTTGAATGTGTTTGACTTTCATTTTATTCAAATAGCTTTGTTTGAATGTTTGACTTTCATTTGATTCAATTAGCTTTGTAGAATGTTTGACTTTCATTTGATTCAATTAGCTTTGTTTGAATGTGTTTGACTTCATTTGATTCAATTAGCTTTGTTGAATGTATTTGACTTTCATTTGATTCAATTAGCTTGTTTGAATGTGTTTGACTTTCATTTGATTGAATTAGCTTTGTAGAATGTATTTGACTCTCATTTGATTCAAATAGCTTTGTTTGAATGCGTTTAACTTTCATTTGATTCAATTAGCATTGTAGAATACATTTCACTTTCATTTCATTTAAACAACTTTGTTTGAATGTGTTTGACTTTCATTTGACTCAAATAGCTTTATTTGATTGCGTTTGACTTTCATTTGATACAATTAGCTTTGTAGAACGTATTTAAATTTCATTTGATTCAAATAGCTTTGTTTGAATGTGTTTGACTTTCATTTGATTCAATTAGCTTTGTAGAATGTATTTGACTTTCACTTGACTCAAATAACTTTGTTTGACTGTGTTTGACTTTCATTTGTTTCAATTTGCTTTGTAGAATGTATTTGACTTTCATTTTCTTCAAATAGCTTTGTTTGAATGTGTTTGACTTTCATTTGGTTCAATTAGCTTTGTAGAATGTATTTGACATTCATTTAATTTAAATAGATTTGTTTGAATGTGTTTGACTTTCATTTGATTCAATTAGCTTTGTAGAATGTATTTTACTTTTATTTGATTTAATTAGTTTGTTTGAATATTTGACTCTCATTTGATTCAAATAGCTTTGTTTGAATGTGTTTGACTTTCATTTGATTTAATTAGCTTTGTTGAATGTATTTCACTTTCATTTGATTTAAATAGCTTTATTTGAATGTGTTTGACTTTCATTTGATTCAATTAGCTTTGTAGAATGTATTTGACTTTCATTTGATTCGAAATCTTTGTTTGAATGTGTTTGACTTTCATTTGATTCAATTAGCTTTGTTTGAATGTGTTTGACTTTAATTTAATTCAATTAGCTTTGTAGAATGTATTAGACTTTTATTTGATTTAATTAGCTTTGTTTGAATGTATTTGACTCTCATTTGATTCAAATAGCTTTGTTTGAATGTGTTTGACTTTCATTTTATTCAAATAGCTTTGTTTGAATGTGTTTGACTTTCATTTGATTCAATTAGCTTTGTAGAATGTGTTTGACTTTCATTTGATTCAATTAGCTTTGTTTGAATGTGTTTGACTTCATTTGATTCAATTAGCTTTGTTGAATGTATTTGACTTTCATTTTTCAATTATTGAATGTTTGACTTTCATTTGATTGAATTAGCTTTGTAGAATGTATTTGACTCTCATTTGATTCAAATAGCTTTGTTTGAATGCGTTTAACTTTCATTTGATTCAATTAGCATTGTAGAATACATTTCACTTTCATTTAATTTAAACAACTTTGTTTGAATGTGTTTGACTTTCATTTGACTGAAATAGCTTTATTTGATTGCGTTTGACTTTCATTTGATACAATTAGCTTTGTAGAACGTATTTAAATTTCATTTGATTCAAATAGCTTTGTTTGAATGTGTTTGACTTTCATTTGATTCAATTAGCTTTGTAGAATGTATTTGACTTTCACTTGACTCAAATAACTTTGTTTGACTGTGTTTGACTTTCATTTGTTTCAATTTGCTTTGTAGAATGTATTTGACTTTCATTTTCTTCAAATAGCTTTGTTTGAATGTGTTTGACTTTCATTTGGTTCAATTAGCTTTGTAGAATGTATTTGACATTCATTTAATTTAAATAGATTTGTTTGAATGTGTTTGACTTTCATTTGATTCAATTAGCTTTGTAGAATGTATTTTACTTTTATTTGATTTAATTAGCTTTGTTTGAATTTATTTGACTCTCATTTGATTCAAATAGCTTTGTTTGAATGTGTTTGACTTTCATTTGATTTAATTAGCTTTGTAGAATGTATTTGACTTTCATTTGATTTAAATAGCTTTGACTTTCATTTGATTCAATTAGCTTTGTAGAATGTATTTGACTTTCATTTGATTATTTGTGTTTGAATGTGTTTGACTTTCATTTGATTCAATTAGCTTTGACTTTCATTTGCTTTGTTTGAATGTGTTTGACTTTCATTTGATTCAATTAGCTTTGTTTGAATGTGTTTGACTTTAATTTAATTCAATTAGCTTTGTAGAATGTATTAGACTTTTATTTGATTTAATTAGCTTTGTTTGGATGTATTTGACTCTCATTTGATTCAAATAGCTTTGTTTGAATGTGTTTGACTTTCATTTTATTCAAATAGCTTTGTTTGAATGTGTTTGACTTTCATTTGATTCAATTAGCTTTGTAGAATGTATTTGACTTTCATTTGATTCAATTAGCTTTGTTTGAATGTATTTGACATTCTTTGTTTGAATGTGTTTGACTTTCATTTGATTCAATTAGCTTTGTAGAATGTATTTTACTTTTATTTGATTTAATTAGCTTTGTTTGAATTTATTTGACTTCATTTGATTCAAATAGCTTTGTTTGAATGTGTTTGACTTTCATTTGATTCAATTAGCTTTGTAGAATGTATTTGACTTTCATTTGATTTAAATAGCTTTATTTGAATGTGTTTGACTTTCATTTGATTCAATTAGCTTTGTAGAATGTATTTGACTTTCATTTGATTCGAAATCTTTGTTTGAATGTGTTTGACTTCATTTGATTCAATTAGCTTTGTTTGAATGTGTTTGACTTTAATTTAATTCAATTAGCTTTGTAGAATGTATTGACTTTTATTTGATTTAATTAGCTTTGTTTGAATGTATTTGACTCTCATTTGATTCAAATAGCTTTGTTTGAATGTGTTTGACTTTCATTTGATTCAATTAGCTTTGTAGAATGTATTTGACTTTCATTTGATTTAAATAGCTTTATTTGAATGTGTTTGACTTTCATTTGATTCAATTAGCTTTGTAGAATGTATTTGACTTTCATTTGATTCAAAATCTTTGTTTGAATGTGTTTGACTTTCATTTGATTCAATTAGCTTTGTTTGAATGTGTTTGACTTTAATTTAATTCAATTAGCTTTGTAGAATGTATTAGACTTTTATTTGATTTAATTAGCTTTGTTTGAATGTATTTGACTCTCATTTGATTCAAATAGCTTTGTTTGAATGTGTTTGACTTTCATTTTATTCAAATAGCTTTGTTTATGTGTTTGACTTTCATTTGATTCAATTAGTTTTTAGAATGTATTTGACTTTCATTTGATTCAATTAGCTTTGTTTGAATGTGTTTGACTTTCATTTGATTCAATTAGCTTTGTGAATGTTTGACTTTCATTTGATTCAATTAGCTTTGTTTGAATGTGTTTGACTTTCATTTGATTCAATTAGCTTTGTAGTGTATTTGTTTGATTCAAATAGCTTTGTTTGAATGCGTTTGACTTTCATTTGTTTCAATTTGCTTTGTAGAATGTATTTGACTTTCATTTTCTTCAATAGCTTTGTTTGAATGTGTTTGACTTTCATTTGGTTCAATTAGCTTTGTAGAATGTATTTGACATTCATTTAATTTAAATAGATTTGTTTGAATGTGTTTTGACTTTCATTTGATTCAATTAGCTTTGTAGAATGTATTTTACTTTTATTTGATTTAATTAGCTTTGTTTGAATTTATTTGACTCTCATTTGATTCAAATAGCTTTGTTTGAATGTGTTTGACTTTCATTTGATTCAATTAGCTTTGTGAATGTATTTGACTTTCATTTGATTTAAATAGCTTTATTTGAATGTGTTTGACTTTCATTTGATTCAATTAGCTTTGTAGAATGTATTTGACTTTCATTTGATTCGAAATCTTTGTTTGAATGTGTTTGACTTTCATTTGATTCAATTAGCTTTGTTTGAATGTGTTTGACTTTAATTTAATTCAATTAGCTTTGTAGAATGTATTAGACTTTTATTTGATTTAATTAGCTTTGTTTGAATGTATTTGACTCTCATTTGATTCAAATAGCTTTGTTTGAATGTGTTTGACTTTCATTTTATTCAAATAGCTTTGTTTGAATGTGTTTGACTTTCATTTGATTCAATTAGCTTTGTAGAATGTGTTTGACTTTCATTTGATTCAATTAGCTTTGTTTGAATGTGTTTGACTTTCATTTGATTCAATTAGCTTTGTTGAATGTATTTGACTTTCATTTGATTCAATTAGCTGTTGAATGTGTTTGACTTTCATTTGATTGAATTAGCTTTGTAGAATGTATTTGACTCTCATTTGATTCAAATAGCTTTGTTTGAATGCGTTTAACTTTCATTTGATTCAATTAGCATTGTAGAATACATTTCACTTTCATTTATTTAAACAACTTTGTTTGAATGTGTTTGACTTTCATTTGACTCAAATAGCTTTATTTGATTGCGTTTGACTTTCATTTGATACAATTAGCTTTGTAGAACGTATTTAAATTTCATTTGATTCAAATAGCTTTGTTTGAATGTGTTTGACTTTCATTTGATTCAATTAGCTTTGTAGAATGTATTTGACTTTCACTTGACTCAAATAACTTTGTTTGACTGTGTTTGACTTTCATTTGTTTCAATTGCTTTGTAGAATGTATTTGACTTTCATTTTCTTCAAATAGCTTTGTTTGAATGTGTTTGACTTTCATTTGTTCAATTAGCTTTGTAGAATGTATTTGACATTCATTTAATTTAAATAGATTTGTTTGAATGTGTTTGACTTTCATTTGATTCAATTAGCTTTGTAGAATGTATTTTACTTTTATTTGATTTAATTAGCTTTGTTTGAATTTATTTGACTCTCATTTGATTCAAATAGCTTTGTTTGAATGTGTTTGACTTTCATTTGATTCAATTAGCTTTGTTGAATGTATTTCACTTTCATTTGATTTAAATAGCTTTATTTGAATGTGTTTGACTTTCATTTGATTCAATTAGCTTTGTAGAATGTATTTGACTTTCATTTGATTCGAAATCTTTGTTTGAATGTGTTTGACTTTCATTTGATTCAATTAGCTTTGTTTGAATGTGTTTGACTTTAATTTAATTCAATTAGCTTTGTAGAATGTATTAGACTTTTATTTGATTTAATTAGCTTTGTTTGAATGTATTTGACATTTGATTCAAATAGCTTTTTTGAATGTGTTTGACTTTCATTTTATTCAAATAGCTTTGTTTGAATGTGTTTGACTTTCATTTGATTCAATTAGCTTTGTAGAATGTGTTTGACTTTCATTTGATTCAATTAGCTTGTTTGAATGTGTTTGACTTTCATTTGATTCAATTAGCTTTGTTGAATGTATTTGACTTTCATTTTGATTCAATTAGCTTGTTTGAATGTGTTTGACTTTCATTTGATTGAATTAGCTTTGTAGAATGTATTTGACTCTCATTTGATTCAAATAGCTTTGTTTGAATGCGTTTAACTTTCATTTGATTCAATTAGCATTGTAGAATACATTTCACTTTCATTTAATTTAAACAACTTTGTTTGAATGTGTTTGACTTTCATTTGACTCAAATAGCTTTATTTGATTGCGTTTGACTTTCATTTGATACAATTAGCTTTGTAGAACGTATTTAAATTTCATTTGATTCAAATAGCTTTGTTTGAATGTGTTTGACTTTCATTTGATTCAATTAGCTTTGTAGAATGTATTTGACTTTCACTTGACTCAAATAACTTTGTTTGACTGTGTTTGACTTTCATTTGTTTCAATTTGCTTTGTAGAATGTATTTGACTTTCATTTTCTTCAAATAGCTTTGTTTGAATGTGTTTGACTTTCATTTGGTTCAATTAGCTTTGTAGAATGTATTTGACATTCATTTAATTTAAATAGATTTGTTTGAATGTGTTTGACTTTCATTTGATTCAATTAGCTTTGTAGAATGTATTTTACTTTTATTTGATTTAATTAGCTTTTTTGAATTTATTTGACTCTCATTTGATTCAAATAGCTTTGTTTGAATGTGTTTGACTTTCATTTGATTTAATTAGCTTTGTAGAATGTATTTGACTTTCATTTGATTTAAATAGCTTTATTTGAATGTGTTTGACTTTCATTTGATTCAATTAGCTTTGTAGAATGTATTTGACTTTCATTTGATTC